>NW_027280918.1:0-50000 GCF_046629955.1 Centroberyx affinis | reverse complement strand
AGTATTCATCTTTGTTACTCTGTCCGCAATGGGTGAAAAGGAGCAACATATGGACTGGAGGATGTACCAGTCTGTGGCCGAACCTGTAGGACCAGTGACTGAATGCATTCTGGGTAAAATGGAAGTATGGACAGAGGGGTCAATGAGAGTTCATGGGTAGATTAGAAGAAGGAAGGGGTGTTGAATTATAGGCAGATGAACAGTTGTACAGTTGTTTTGTAAAGGTGGAGGAGAGCTTGTCCATCATTTCTAAGGCTGATAATGCAGCAATTATCCTCTATGTCTCCAAGAATAAAATGCAAATTAAGTGCGTTTCCATTAGCTTGATCGAAACAATGACAAAAGTGAAGACTTTTTCAAGAATTGGGCAAGTTGTTATTGTTCTTTAGTGTCAGCTAATGTTGGACATATTTCATGCTTTCATTTGAAAACAAAAACAAAGAAATGCATTTTGTAATATTCAATTACACGACTAATGGCCGTACAACCATGATGGAACGGGTTTGACATTTCTGGAGATCGTGGCGGACAGATATTTTATATTTACGGATGTCCAAAGCCACTTTTGAACAATTGCAATGAAATTGAACCATTTGTCAAGTCTGTAGGTCAAATGCATTTCTATCACTGTTTATTTTATAATTTCAATATCGACAAAAGGAAATTTCTGCGCCAAGCGAGTATAACTTTTTTTTTGCGATATTGTTTCCACTCACTTTTTCTAATTCGACGAATCATAATTCTCAAAAAGCACTTGGATGGAAACCCAACCCACGTTTGCTTCCATTTCTAGTGAAAAGAGTTGAATGAATGGCAAACTGCCTGTCGAAAGGACCTAAAAGGAATTTTAATCTGCCCATTATGTGGTGTAAAGTATTCTCCCAACTCTTCTTCAATGTCCCCTTTCACAACAATGCTGTCCGCCGGCCAAAGATCTCCTGAGGGACTCCAGACTTCACTATGGAGATACTGAATAACTCCTCTCTATTTCAAAGAGACCACAATTATGACCTCCATTTTTCCCTCTAAATATTCTTTTCAGAGTCACTTCTCTCTCCCCCGCCATCCTGCCCCAATTGCGGCATCTGTGGGCAATTACCATTAGCTTTTCATACAAGGCTAGCCAACAGAGGAAGCTGTTGTGTTGGGTCTCACAGCATGGGGCTGCTGGCTGGAGAGAGGGATAGCAGGAAGGAGGGATGGAGGGAGGGATGGATGGCTGCTGAGGAGGTCTATTCATGTCTCCAGGGCGAGGCCATACTCGACTAGACACTTATTGTGACAGTGACCTTCCTGTCACCATACAGCTGACACAAAGCAGCTTCATGTGGAGGTCAGCTGACTCGCTCTTTCTCTCTGTCTCTTGCCCTGCCTGTCTACTCTTCACCCTCTCTCTCTCTCTATCTCTCCCTCTCTCTCTGTCTGTTGCTCTTCTCTATTAATGTTTATTCTATGCTGTTTATGACGCCATCTATTAAGTCCACCCTTCCTAAAGTGACAGATATAGGTTTTTGACAATTTAGCACAACAAGGCTTTTGTCCATCTAGTCTTATGAGTTTTTACACATGAACGTCAGTTTACGTCTGTCAGGGAAGATAGGGACACAGGCTTGTCCCTATCTTCCCTGACAGACATAAACTGCTGTTCATGTCACAACAGATTGTGAAGAATACAAGACAAAGATAATGCAGATTATCATAGGAGGTGATGCTGAAGTGCTCAAGTGATTATGATGGTATATACCATTGTTAGGGTTTCAGCGAGTCTATATTTAGACCCAGGCTGTGATAGGATGAGTGGAATGACCTTTAATCTGACATGTGTCTGAATCAGAAGCTGTCCAGTCAGCCCCAGCTAAAGCATCTCAGTCAACAATTATTATTATTATTGTTAGATAAATCGACTCTGCAAAACGACCCTGGACAAGATGAGGCCTTGGCTTGTTTTCCAGCACACATGCGTGATGTAAAAGAGACCCTGCAGGGTAAAAGGAGCCACTTTTTGCATCTTGTGCGACTACGCCACAATAAATATGTATTTATTTCCAACAATAATTGCTATGTTTACTTGAGGTTGTTGGGAATTCATGGAAAATAAAACTTCTGTAACTTCTGTAATAAAATTTCTGTAGATAATACAGTTTTAGAAGTAGGACACACTTCCCCCATGGGCTACTGGCACATTTTATCCCGCAACCACCATGTTGGCGAAACTTCTTCACGAAACAGTTCAGGCCCACAGGTCTGCTAAGTTTATGACGTCATATTGTGCCTCCTAAAGCCTTAAACTAAAATACGAAATAGCAAAAATCTCTTTCAATCATTTTTTTGATCTGGCTCTCTTAGCACTTTCTCCATGTTCTCTCACGGATTCAGGGAAATTGACTACTCTTCCCACATATATGACCATATGATTCATTTTGTGTATGGTTGCCTAGATACAAGGGGTGGCTCGTCTTACCCCTTTCTCCCCTACAAAGGCGATGTTTACAAAACTGAAACGTTGCAGCTTCGACAAAAGAGAAGCTAAAACCAAAAAGCAAAACCTACTAATCAACTTCACAACTTCACAGAACAATGTCTTGAGCATCATGCCATCTGCCATGTTGAACACAGACTGTAAACATCTCTGCTTGTGATAACATTATAAGGTGACAGCCTATGGAGAAGTGACAGTTAAGGACGTCCACTTCCGTACATGGGTCTGTCCTGGTCTGGTGTGAATGGTGTTGACACTGGCTATTCCTGTGTACAAGAAAGTCTCTATTGGGAAGAAATGCTCTCCCCTCTCTCCACTACTGCTGAGGTGCCATTGAGCAAGTCCCAAACCCCCAGTTTCTCCACAGGAATTGCTGAGTAGCCAATAACAGCCTATGAGACTGTGGTTGTACCTTGTGAAACAGCATTGCTTAGGTGCTCAAACAACTTTCCCAGGAAAAATAAAGGTTTAATGAGGATTGCTGATTTATTCTGGGTGGTTTTGAAAGCAGGTGTTTTCCCAAAAGCGTTTTAGCACTGAGGACACCATTGTCCTGTGACTCTGAATGAGACGCTTCTGGTCAATCAGGTCCTCTGTCTTTTCTGCATTCTTTAATTTGCTTTGGGCACGGTCACACTGTAAGATTAATTGTGGCTTTGAAAGTCCTATCGGCTAAGAAGAACTGTTTTGCCACAGTTGTTCTTGATGGTGATGATGCCTTAACCGTAAAAAACATGACATTGTTTTTATACAGTTCACTTTTGATTTGGGAGTCATATAAGGTACTTTCAAAAACATGGAACTGGCAGCGCTCGTAAAGACTTAAAAAAAAAAAAAAAGGCAAGACTTGACCTCAATTGTAAGCCTTGTAATTACAAGTCTTGTTTTCCTTATTTTGTTACAGAAGTGTTTTGGAGTGCTGCCATTTGAGCGTTCTTCATGGATGTTTTGGAAGTCAGTTTATAGTTCTTGGCAGAGCAGCCAGACAGAAGGTCGTACAGAGAGACACACCAGCGATGCCCTCTTCACATGAGGTAGCGATGTGTCTCTTGCTGCTTTTGTTATGATTGATGGGTGGGTGCCGCCACATCCCAGTCATAACTTCTGATAAGGATTACCTCATATTTACCGAGCCGTTGGTCAGTGGGGTCCGTGAAGCTTACCAGCTTATACATATACAGAGCTCTTAGTGTCTATCCATTCCCACGTACCTCTCATCGGCTAGGGCTGTAATGCCTGGTAAATCCCCTCTCAGGACGGTGGGCACTAATGGACACTATGACCGACCTTATTTACATCAGATGAAGATATTACTCAATGCTGAGAGAGAAAAAGAAATATGAACTCAGACCAACAGAGGATTGACAAAACAGAGAGAGTGTGACTGCAAAAGATTCCCAGAGAGGGACGGATACAGAGAAAAGATTGTTGTTGTTGTCTCAAGTCCACTGTGTATGTGTATAGTATAGTATAAAATACATTCCCAAAGCACAGTATACAAGGCAAAGAACAGCTTTCAACTGACCTCCATGTCCCACTCATCCCAAACCCGACCCACCTTACAACCCACCATCCTAAGAGAGGTAGAAGGAAGATAGAAAGAGAAGAAGATGAAGGAAAACAAGTCAGTGAAGGCTTTGTATTGGGAAATGTGGTTTGACAAGAAGCAAAGCTGCTTTCTGCCTGTTCCCAGTGGGTTGAAAGAAAGAAGGGAGAGAAAATGTTTTTAACTTAAAAGGCTTTCAGGTGACGTAACGCACCCACTGGGGGCCATATTGAAGATTTACAGCTCTTGGGCAACAGTGAATTCATAGTATTCTGTTACATCATCACATGGCCATCTTGGTAGGAATATAACAGGTGATTGTAATAAATTAACAGGTGATTATGATCAAACGACAGCCACAGCCAATGAACTGTCTATATTGTAAAGCACCATATTGATAGGAAATACATGTGACATTATGGGAATACTATGAATAGCTGATTGCATTTCTAAACGTACAACTTGGCCGTCTCAATAATTCATGGTTCCGTAGACATTTTTGTGCTGTTTTCGACTGGGAACTGATCATTTCGTCACTGATGCATCCGATTGATTTTGTGTTTCGATTTGATTTTGTTAGCTAGCTAATTTGGTTAGCTAACCATCACTGTCCTTTTGTTAACACATCTGATTTCATACTAGCTAATGTACTGTATGTAGTAGAAGCTAGCGTTAGCAGTAGCTAGTAGTCGTTTGTTAACATTAACATTGGTTGCTTTTCTAAATTAGCCTGCTGGTCAGTTAGCTAGCTAACAAAGCCAGAAAACAGCCGTTTGTTTAGGTTAGCTGAGCTGATCCTTCTCAAGCTACAACTCATAGTGTTTTGGAGTAGAGACGGACCAAAGGGGCTTTAGGGCAACAGACAAGATACCTGTGTCATAGTGACCTAAGTCTGGAAACCAATCTACCTAATTTCTGATTTGACCTACAGGTACATCCGCATTATCACAGAATGTCTCTTTTACTAGCATGGTTGTTACAGAAATGATTTGAGCACAGCCAATCTCCCATGGACCTCCATGGTGGCAGGAGACGTGGTATTAACTGCGAAGTCCTCATTGAAGCATTTGCTCTAGCTGTGTATGAACGCTGAAAAAAATCATTGGAGGCCTAACGCCTGCTGCTGAGCATCTGTTGATCACAGGCAGTAAAGCAGTGCCAGTGTCAGAGAGGTAGCCAACCCCCAGTCTCCTGCTGGGTCTCGGCTTTTTCTCCTGAGACTGCTGCTTGGTAGTACTTCTCTCTGCTTTTACCTCCGTCTCTCTCGCTCTCTTTGTCTCTGTCTCTTACTTTTCTGATCTCTCCCTCTGTCTTTTCTTTCTCTCTTTCTCATCCGCTCGTTTTCCCTCTCATCATCTTGCTGTCCCTAAGGGCTTCTGTCATCGGCTCGCACTTTATAACCGTCAGACTGGCAGACGGGATCCAGACGGCCTCTGTGCTGAGAAAACTCTGCCCAATCCTCTCAAGTCCTACCTGGCACAGGGGCTGAGGAATCATTATACCCTCCCTACTGGGACTTTTGGCAGACGAATGTGCCATGAGGCGTCGGAACAATTGGAGTGATGAATGGCTATGCCTTTTCTTTAGGGAGTTTTTCCATTTAGTCATTTCTTCTATACTGTACAGTGCAGTGCCTTACCCTCATGATGAAACCTGTAGCCCTGCAGCTGCCAGTGATTTTGTTACTGATTAATCTGCCAATTCTTTTTTTCAATCAATCATAACTAATTTACCAAAAACCATTACAACTGAAAGTTTGCTGGCATTTTTCTTGAATTTCCAATTGGAATAAGTCATTATAGCCAAACTGCATTTGAGCATGTTATAGTCCAGTGTCCAGAGCCCGACTTAGACTACTTGATGGATGCTTTACCAGATGTATAAACTAAATAAACTACTGTAGCACACCTGTAATGACGAAAGAGATGTCTTTTAAGGCGGCCTGGAAAACTCAAGCCAGCTGCAAGAATCTGCTCTGCAAGGGAAACTTACATTGTCATTAAATACATCTATTACTTTTAAAATAGTAGTTTAAATGTCATGGATATGAGTGCGATGAGTATATGAAAATCAATATGAGTTAACATTTAGCCATTGACATCACTCATTAGGGTTTTGATGCACAGATTAGCGGATGGTTACATGCAGCGATGTTCGTGTGGTTTCATCAGAATTTAATCTGCTGTACGGCTCTGACACAGAAACAGGTAAACAGATGCAGATGTTTGGCACAGCAGGCAGATGTACATACACACACACACACACACACACACACACACACACACACACACACACACACACACACACACACAAAACACATACAGGCATGCATACACATGCACACACAGTCGTGCATTTTTTGAATGATACTTCAGGCAATGCTTTCCATACAGCAAGCCCACACACTGAAACTATGTAAATGGGTGTCACATGTTGTTTAGACATGCAGATGCGAGGTACGCACTGTTTGACCGATATGGGTTTTTGAGGGTCGATATTGATATTTTTGTGTTGAAGCTTCCGATATTTTGTACTGATTTTCAATATTTGACCATTTTTATGCCACAAAAGAAACAAGTATTCAGTGTTTGCCCCAGAATTGTATTATTGTCAGAGTGGAAGACCCTCTGAAACAGCATTTAGACAATCATGGGACAATAAAACTCTCCATTGAAACCCAGACTAATTCTTCTAATTTCTTTTAGGGTTTTCCATAATATCAAAGGTGGACCACATGACTGGCAGATATCTGATATTTAATAAAAGGCCAATATCAGCAGAATGCATTGGCAAACTGATATTTCAGTCCGACTCGTGGTAACGTTTCCATTAAAAGGGCTATAAACTGCATTCGAGTTTGCTGATGCAGAAATTCAGATTATCAAATTTCGGATCTTGTCCGGAAATTCATGAAATGGTGAGAAGGCTGACATGGTGATGCAGCTCTTTGTGTTGGGTGCAGCCAGCCAGGCTGGGGGCGTAAAGAGGCACAATGAGGTAGCTGTTGGCTCATGCTGCAGGTCGTGGAGCCGGGAGGGAGGGAGGGACGATCCCAGAAGAAATGCATCTTCCATCTTCATCCCTCTCTTCCCTCCACACAATGTCACGCTGTCTCTTCTCTGCTTCATTACTAGTGTTCTCGCTCTTTTTTGCCCTCTAACTTTACACAAGGCTTTGTCTTTTTCTCTCCAGTCTCTATTCCTGTCCTCCTTTCATCTTCTCCCACAACATGCTACATACTCTTTTCTGCTGTCATCTCTCTGTCTCTGTTTCTGTGTTTCCTTTCTTCTCTGACTCGTGCATGGTAATCTCCAGACAGAAGCAGTGTGAGGCTGACGGCTACAGATTTGTTGTCACATTAACGCTGTGGTAGAACTTCTACTGCCATACTGAATGTAGACAAACTCTTTGAAGGTTTCATTTTGAAGAGAAATAGCCACCATTTGGGAAAAAGTGCTCTACTGTGCAAAATGATTGACAGCACAAAATTGCAAGTTATAGGATCATAGACAAAAAACTAGTTATGGAGCGTCCTGGTGGCTCAGTGGTCTAAGGCAGTTTTGTCACGTCATCCCCCTCACTTTCCCCCAATCTTTCCTGTCTCTCTACTTTGAACTATCTAATAAAGTGCTGAAATGCCAAAAGAAAAAAAAAATCAAATTCTGGACTACATTTTAAAGCAAAGTAATCAACTTAAGTCCTTGGCTGACAAAAGCGATAACACTTTCGCATACTGGATCTTCTATACTTTGGAGATATTGAATGACTGGATGATGAATCCCCCCCCCCCCCCCAATAGATATTTTTTTAGAAGAGAACTGCATTTGCTGTTATTGTGAACAATCAGTGTATAATTTATCATGATATTGAGGCAGGGAAACCTGTAACCGTAAACTGTAAATGTTGGCTATAGAGTATCATTGGAAATATTTCATTACATACATTACATACATCATTTTCTCTGTGGTATTTATGTACGGTATGGCATCAGCTTTTCCAAACAGAATCAGATCGTGCTCAGTTCATTTCCTTAGTACAAGATTTTACCTCATCAATGTTGACTTTGATTCCTTATAATCAATACCAGTGGCAAAAAGCCCTACTTGAGTACATTTTGCATACCTTTTAATCACTTTTATTTGTTTAAAGATAGTCCAAAATGTATGTGTGAGAAGGGGATTGGGTTGTGGTTTGAACATATGCCAATCTGGGTGGCGTCTGCGGTTGTGGGATTCAAAGCTACTTCCACACACGCCACATGTCGATCTACAGAGGCAGAAACTTTTCAGCAGTAGCCGATGCCAATCCTTTAATCATCTCTTAATGAGTTTCAGGGGGGATATTTCTCACTGTGGGAAAGAACTGAGCCTTTTTGATTATGCAAATCCAGGAGTGCAGGAAGTTTAGCTGCGGATTTCAACTGACTCTGTGTTTGTTTTTCAAGTTACCAGTTAAATCTCTCCTGCTTTGACACCTGGGTAGTAGAGAGAGGGCAGATAAAGCATGTAAGTCTGACCTCTGCTCTGATCTCTCTGCTGCTGTTCATCTTTGTATAGCCAAGTGGCTTTTTATGCTGTTCTCTTATTTATCAAGGCTGACGTTCATTCTACCAGAGGAGAAAAAACATCTTTCAACAGTGATTTTCTTCTTCTACAATTAAACACTTCCTTACCTGGTGGCTGCCCAGTACAGTCACAGCCTTCTGACATCCAACACCTTACTCAAATTGTTAGGGGAGGAGAAAGTTGCTGAGTTTTGCTGTAGCAAGCCTGGGATTCAAACTGGCAATCCTCCAGTCCCAAGCTTGCTTCACTAACCATTACACTACCGCTGCCCCCTCTTAACGTGCTTGAGCTGCTGTGTTTTGAACCAGATTAACACACTCAATTATGCATTAGCCTGACTTTGACAGGCTTTACTTTCGCAAATGTTTATGCATACATGCTGTAGTTTACTCTGCTTTTGTGTGTGATTTGGACATCATGTAGTGAATATTTCATAAAATTTTCATTATTCATTTCCGCTGGCAAATGGCACACAGGGGGCCCATATGTTACACCAGTATAGCTTCATAAACAAGACCAATTTTAAACCTCAGCAGCACAGCTTGGGCCAGAACCAAAAAATCGGGCGTCACACATCGATGAGCCAAACCAAGCTGAATCCCCTGACTTGGAAACAATGAACCGGAGAGGTTAAGATGCGAGTTCACTGACACATCCTCTAGAATTGCTGGCACTATGCAGAAAAAGAATGATGTGAATGTTATTTTGGGACAGGTGTGCGCACTGGAGTGTGGATGAGGATATATTACAATCAGCCCGACCTCGATCGGTCACGGTTCTCACCTCTATCATGCCATGGCAGGCAGAACTGAGTGGGGTGAAATGGGGTGGAACGACTTGGGCTCTCCAGAGGAATGTGAGGTATTTCCTCGCTCACAGCGTACAGTACAGCCGGTCTGTTGTACTCTGCATCACAAAGAGACAGGCGGGTTGATCATAGTGAATATGAACTGTAGGCATACTAGTAATTTGGTATGAAAGCCAAGTATTCCAGTAAACCAGAACTGCACCAAATACTGATGCCTGCATTGACCCATGACAACTGCTTCTTAAAACTTCACTGCTCCAGGTGAGGCTCGAACTCACAACCTCGGCATCGCTCTGCTGGTTACTGCTTTATAAGTACCGCGCGCTAACCGATTGCGCCACTGGAGCAAGGTGCTGGAGGCCTAAACCATCACCACATTCATTTTGAGACATGAGTATAGTCACTGTAAATAGATGAGATCATCGGTGAGAAAATTGGCAGCCTCTACCGGCATCTACACTGCATTTTACATTGTGTACCACCAGATCCGATTGTGCAGGAAAATCTGCTGGATTGCTTTACGGCACAAAACAGGAAGAGGCTGCTGTTCTTCCAGAGCAAACGGAGCTAAAGCTTTCAGAGTTTCTCACAATGGTAGATGGTGAAAGGCCGATGGAAAAATCACTTCTAACATGTTTACCCTCTTCATTAAAGAGTAACTAAACCCCCAAAAAAACTGTTTTCAGCTGAAAACCGATGTATTTGGGTATTAAGTAGTGTTGTCGCTGGATTCAGGTCCAAATCTTGACATTTTAGTGCAAAGTATTTGGATTCTACGCAGTGATGGAGAAAACTAGCACATGCGACGCCAGGGAGCGGGAAGAGAGATGCAAAGTCTTCAAAGTCCTCTTTGTGACAGGAAGCAACAGGGTTTCTGGGAAATGTGTCCTAATTTTGAGAAACACTAGAAACACTTGAAAACAACACGGGTGGCGTGAGATAGAGGCTACCAATCATCTCAACTATGGTCTTGTTTGTTTGCAGTAATTATACCAAGGTATTGTAATTAATTTGACAGTGATCTATTGTTGTTTAAAAATGCTACCCATAGCACCTTTAAGTAGCTTGACTCACTAAATGCCATTCTAAATGCCATTCTTCCTGTGTGTGCATGCATGAGTGAGTGTGTGTATGTGTGTGTGTGTGTGTGTGTGTGTGTGTGTGTGTGGGGAGGGGGGCTGTGTGCACGTGCTGGCATGCCCCATGCCTCCACTGATGTGAGTGGAGGCGTAGCAGCACAGTGGCTGATTGACTAATGAATTGCTCAGTGTCGTGTAAGCTGTGGTAACAAGATGAAAGACAAACACCACGAGGCAATTAAAGCAGCGTTTAGACAGATGGCTTCATCTCATTAAGACCTCCAGCGCCGGGCGGGCGGTGCTCATCGGAAAAAAGCATGTTTAGGAATGAAAATAATCACTCCTTAATGGCTAGTGAATAAGATAGAGATTGATGTTAGCATTTTGAATTGGGAGCCAGTGTCACACCATGTACAGTCAGAGGCTGCTTTGTTTGAGCAGTTGGAAGTATTAGACTCATGGCAGACTGTTAATTATGTGTCATTCTATCGTAAAAATGACCATAAACTGTGGTTTTCGGGGGTGGCTCACACTCCATCACGTAATCGTCTTGATTCCTGGCACATATGCTGCACCATCCCAACTGCACTGCAAAAAATGACAAGCTGTCCAGTGATTTTAACTTGTTTCCAGACCTATCAAGCTTATTGCATGATATTTTTAGTCAAATGATCTCACTGCACTGGCAGATGACCTTGCTGGTTTCAACAAATTCCACTTGATACATGCCAGAATGACTTCTTTCAAGAAATCATTGTACTGTAAAACAATGAAGAAAATCTTGACACAAGAAACTTTCTCCAAGACAATTTAACTTTTACCAAGCAAATGTCCTGAAACAAGTTACATAACCATGAAAAAAAAGTCAAATTTGTTGAAACCGGTAAAATTATCTGCCAGTGCAGCAACATGATTTCACAAAAAAAAATCCTAAAATAAGCTCAGATACAATAAGTCAGGATACAAGATAAAATAACTTCTGTTATTTCTGTCAGTTTTTCAGTTATTCAGTATCTCCACTGCTATTTAAAGAAAAAGCTCATCTAAAGGCGGTCTGTCCAAATTCCCTCTAACACAAGAATATTAAAAAGCCCAGATAAATCTATATAGATGGGAGAGTAGCACAGTAACAATAGGGCAGCATTGTATTGGCTGTAGGAACAAGCTTCATTCATAGGCTTTAGGATTCCCAAATCCCATCCTCAGTTTCCTGGTAAGGATCAAGGTAAATAGAATGAAACATTTAATGCCGAACGCATAAGAAGATCAGTGTTTTTTTTTTTTTTTTTCTACAGATAATGTTTTGGCGTCACAGTTTATGATATAATACAGAAGATGATGTTGTGGAGTCATGAAAGTCAGAGTAAAGATATAATGTTCAGTAAAGAGGGGAATGCCCCTCTTTTTTTTTTCTCAGTGGATGTCAGTGCTTTTCATTCATTGTTCTCTTCTATTCAGTGTGTGATAGGCAGGCTGCCAGCACTGACATAATTTCTGTTGTTACTGCTTTTTTTTCTTTTGTTGTTGTGGCAGATGTTTAATCATTTAATAGTGTTTGTTTGCACAGGTCACGGTGCAACAGAATACACACACATAAACACACACACACACACACACACACACACACACACACACACACAGAAAAGCACGACTATGCAAACAGGAAGGAATTGACCTAGGATATTACTGTAACATCTGGCACAGATGAAAACCCAAAGCATACATGGTTTTCTGTCCTACACGGAGGAGGGGCTGTCGCATGTAGCATAACTCCGGCTTTAATCTATGTGACCTGGTGACGCTTTGCTATGTCAGGACAAATGGAAAGGGATGGAAAGGATGGAGATGCATAGAGTTTTTAAAGCTGCACTTGTCAAGAATGTAATGTAAAAACACACCCGTCTTATCAGCCTAAATCACAGAGGGGGGCTGCATTAGAGAAGAGCATCCCATCTTCCCTAACTGAGAAGCTGTGGATTCATCCTGTTGGCCCAAATTAAGTTCTGGTATTGGATATGGACACTTCTCCTCCCACAGAAAGTGACAAATTGAAATTTAAGAGTTATAAGAGATAATAATAATTAAAAAAAAAAAAGAGTTGAGTACAATCTGTCTCCTACACAGCAGTAAGCAGCGCTCCATCCAGAGAAAGCTGGACTCTGATATTGTCCTTCCTTTGTTATAAAGCATCACTGACTGTTTGTTAAACTCACGACAATTCATGTTACAGGGTTTCAGGGTATTTCAATTTGGATTTTTCAAACAGTTACCTCAAGCTTGGACAATAATTGGATGTACATTTTTCCAGTAATGTAGAACCGTTTTAAACTCTATTTGTACATGGCAACAGTGACAAACATCTTGAATTTAGATTATAGTTGTATCAACCAGCTTAATGGTGATGTCTTCATGCTGAGATCTTACAGGAGAAATCTACAGCTTTTCTTGGTTGGTTGTTGCTTGTTACATCTCACTAAAGCCTTAAGCAGATGTCGTTTTATGTGGTGTGCTTCACCAACATCTCAAGAACCTCGTCTTGGTCACAGTATGAAAGCGATAACCTTATAAATACTTGAGCATGTTCCAAGACCGTGTTGTGCAGTCGGCCAACATGCTGACCACTGCCAAGGTTGGAAGTTTCACCTGGAGGCAATTTTGTGAGGTTGTGGTCGGTCAGTTCCCAATGCTGTACCTGATAAAGGCGTTTGCACTGAAGTTAAAACGGCCCCGGTGGTGCAGTTGGGCAGCTTGTGGTACCTATTAGTCCAGAGCAATGCTGCCGTGATAAGTTCAAACCTGCCTTGATTGTTTGAGCATTAATCCGCTGCTGAGAGTCCCCAACCAATTAACTTGAAACTTCAGTTTTTTTCAGCACTGCCTCTTGTAGAGGAGCAAAGTACATGGCTCTTCCTCACATCTTATGCCTTTTACTTGCCAAAATAACAATATCGCATCTGTTTGGAGCAGAATCAGAGCAGATGTCTGGCTTTGTTCACGGTGCACCGGGAAAACAGAGATACAGTCTGCATCTGCATGGACCTGCTCAGCTGAAACCAGTGTAACCAAGGGCGTTATAATAAATCGGTTATAATAAAAATAGGTTTTCAGTCAGTCAGTGTTGCTCAATGCCAGTCTGATGGAGGTGAGGACATGATTTTACTCAACAGCTTCAGGCAGGTCCGTCTGTAAAACCTGCTGTGAAACCTGCCTCACCCTGTCTTAAGGAGCTGCCAACCAGCCTAAGAATTTTATTAGCATGGCTTTAATAGAGTTTTAGTATCACATGAATGATTCAGGCTATAGCCTAAAATGTTGTTTCAGTGGCCTTTAAACCCTGTAACGATTAAAATTATGGGGTAATACCCAATTCTTGTAATTTAGGGGAATTTTGTGGCATGAAAACAGTCAAATTTAAATATACAGCACAAAATATTGGCTTTTTTGGCAGCTTCAATCCCAAAATATAGGTGTTGTCCTTCAAAAACCCATATTGGTCGAACCCAAATTCTGACATTACATTGACTTTTCAGCAGCAAAGTGAGTGAAACAAGTGTAAGCAAGCACACAGGAAGAAGAAACCACAGTATGTGAGGAGGAGCATGAAAGGTTGAAACTAGAAGGGAGGGTGATGACAGAGAGAGAGAGAGAAAAAAAAGAGAGAGAGACAGAGAGAGATAGAGAGAGGGTGAGAGGTTAAGTGAATAAGAGGAGACTGAATACGAGATTGGGCTTTTGGGAATATAAGGGCCTTCTTAACATAATAAGCGTCTATTGAATATAAAAGCCTATTGAAATGCAGTCACAGTGAAGGGTAACCTGAGTTTCCGTGCCACAGTAGACTGGTTGCTGCAGCCTGAAGACCAGAACCAGAGGGAGCAGTGTCAGGACAAGTCCCGCTCCGGTGCCAAGGGGATGCCTTTGTTTTATTCTGTCTCGGCATGTCAGGAAATGTCACCCTATGCAAAACGGGATCCAATTACCTCGCCGCTCTGCCGCCGTCCCCTATAGGCGCGCCACGCTGCAGCGCTGCACAGAAGGTCAGAGCTTTCTGTGGAACTTCTCAGAAGTGACTAACAAGTTTCATTTGGCGCTACTGGTGATGTGAACGGGACAAGAGAGATCCCAGAATGATTATCTACTTTTTTAGGATGAATTTCAATCTTTCAATCTAATAAAAACCCTTTATGGACCATTGCAGCTCCATAAACATTATTTGTGTAGTTTGTGATTCTTCCATGCACAAATATGTTGATTCCTCCTGATTTAAATCTAAATCTAAGAGGAATTTTAGGGGAATTACTGGAACTGAGAATTTTCAACATTTTGGCTGATAATCTTCATCCTAAATAGATAAAAAACAAATGGCATTGTTTAGTCGTTGAAGCTCAACAATAGACTCTTCATATGACAGATGTGTGATGATAATAACGCCCACTTCTTCCTCTTCGGTATGAAAACTTTAGGCAGCTGAGATACCACTTCCTTCAGAACGCCGGTGACATTATCTCACCGATGTCGCCGTCCAATCAGCAGTCTGTATCAGCCGACGGCGGCCTGACAGCGGGGGGATGTCATGTGCTGCACAGCACAGGGATTACAGCCCCTAATCTGCCTGTCATGAAAACCAACTAGAGAAATAGAGAGGGAGAGAGAGAGAGAGAGAGAGAGAGAGAGAGAGAGATGATGATGATCACGGAATAACAAATGGAGGATGGAGAATGTTGTGTTTGCTGGACGAATACATTGTTGGAAGTAAGATGAAAGAAGAGAGGACTGATTTTTGACCACATGGCATCTGGTTAGTCCCTCCCCCATCACCCTGCACACACACACACACACACACACACACACACTCTCTCTCTCTCTCTCTCTCTCTCTCTCTCTTTTTTATCTTCAAAGAAAATTGCAAAACTTGACATGAAAGAGTGAACCCACGGATTGCTGAATACATGTTTGTATGTTTGCATTTGTTTGTGTCTGTATTCATGCTTTATTCTAGTATGCGTCTGAGGACGTCCTGAGCTCATGTCAGCGTGCACACACACACACACACACACACACACACATTCTGCATCACCACACCGCAGTATAAGCAAAGGATGTGGTTGTGGATTGTTCTGGTGAAGGTTTCTATTTGCAGGGGTGTGTTTATCCTCTGTGACCGTCAGAGAGCACACAGGCTTCCACATCTGACCGCAGAGCGACCCAAACACCGACAGGCAGCCGAGAAAAAAAAATGTAACCCAACGTTTTATGACCTTCCTTTATTTCTGCATTCGCCTTTACCGTCAACCCATTACACCGGTCTGGTGTGTGTGTGTGAGTGTGAGTGTGTGTGTGTGTGAGAGAGAGAGAGAGAGAGAGAGTATGCAAGTCTCACAAAGCTAGAAAGATGAGGACAATCCTCAAAGTGAGGGCATTATTTCACTCTACACTTCTACAACAGGCTTTTTTAGTGGTCAGGGTTAAGGGTTCAGGGGTTTAGGGTTAGAGTTTTAGGGTTTAGTTTAAAGG
Organism: Centroberyx affinis; assembly: GCF_046629955.1. Classification (NCBI taxonomy): domain Eukaryota; kingdom Metazoa; phylum Chordata; class Actinopteri; order Beryciformes; family Berycidae; genus Centroberyx; species Centroberyx affinis. The sequence continues at coordinate 34,009 of NW_027280918.1, read as the reverse complement.
AAGAATCCACCTTAAAACACTTTAGAACACTTAAAAAAACAGCTGTTGCCGATCTACCTTGCATTTATGGCTCCATTTTGTTGTTTGGCGGTGTGTTTTTCTTATTCCTGTGGCGAAAAGTAGACGATGTGACATCATGTTGAGATTTTTTCAGCGCCGTTTGATAGCAGAAAATGTTTCAGCGACCTAAAACATCAGCGGTAAACGTCAGGTTTTGATGTCATCATACAGGGAGAAGTCCATCGTAGAAGAGGCAGAGAGACCGATTTGTCCACCAACAGTAGCCTCAATAGACCACAATGCAACAACTTTTTAGTAATGTGAACAATCGGGTCACTGTTCTCTGTCCACTCTCACTTTCTCTGGACTGGAAAAACTGTCGCTCTCTCTTGCTGTGACTCTACAATTACTATTTCTCTCTCCACCTACATGTATATCCCACAGCTGAATAATCACACTTTAAACTATTTATACAGCCAAACGCCCACCTGTGACTGAATGCAACATGTTCAGGCTGGTGGCGGCTCTCTGGGGGGTTTGTTGAAAGGCATTCTGGGTAACGTAGGAAATCACTAACTGAAGTAGAAGTAGACGAGGCAGGTTGAGGGAAAGTGGGTTCACCATAAAAGGTAAATTTCAACACTTTCAATGCACTCAACATCACAGGGTTAAGGTAGGGGGTTAATGAATGAATTTAACCGGTAGAAGGTTCTCATAAATATAGCAATGCAATATATGTGTGTGTGTGTGTGTGTGTGTGTGTGTGTTGACCCTTGGATTTGGAAGCACACCCCGTCTCTCTCCGTCTGTGCGGAGGAGTCCTCCAGCTGCCGGTGTCGAATAGCTTTCAGCTTGTTAGACTTGGCTTTAGGCAGAAGTCTGAATATCGGCTCCAGCACCACTTATGATGGAGGAGATTATTGTTCAGTTAATGGCTCTATGGCAAAAGCGGGGGAACCTATAATTTTACTCTCCGAAATGAATCACAGAATGATTCACAGCGGAGATCTACAGGAGTTCTCGCTCGGTGGTCGCTTGTTACATCTCACCAGAGCCTCATGCAGATGTCCTATTATCCCCTAATAGTCCCCGCGCTCCTGCTCGATGACTTCCCCCTGGCTTCAGAACCAAAGCTGTAACCCAGCCGAAGAAAGACTAATGTTTTCTCAGATGGAGTGGCGGCACAAAGCCGTGTTTTCGAGTTTGAGCCTCCACTGCCTTGCTTTTTAATGTGTGATCTTAGTGAAATGTATGGGGAAAAGTGTGTAAAGATAGACATACCATAAAACCTCCAATAATGGACAAGGCCTTTATTTACCTCAGCAGCAGAGAGCACCAGGCCTTTATTAGAGACAGGCTGTTATTTCTTTTGGCAGGTCCACAATACCCAGTATACCTAAAAGTGATAAATACAATTTCCTTTTTCGGCCTATAGCCTAAAAACATTACTGATGTCCAACACTACTACCACTAATAATAATAATAACAATAAAAACGATTTACTACTTTATCTTAAAATGTAATTTATTGTTAGTAATGTACTGGGAGACTACCAGAACACACTGTCTTTTATCAGTCTTGCGAACAAAGCATCAATGCATCAAAACACAATGAAACAAAAGCTTCAAAAGTGAATCAAAAAAACCTCTGATCTCATCACATATTCACTCAACCTGGAGCAATACTGTGTAGCAATCCAAGCAATAGTTATGTCTGTTAATGAATTTCAAGACTTTTGCACCACATTCTATATCCATGGCAACGAGATAAACATGTCAGCCTGTTCCATTACATGAAATGTCTCTTTTTGGCGATATAATCTGTAATATTTTACTAATTTTAATGATATTTTAGGCTACAAATATTGCTTGAATGTAGACTTCTTTCTGGTAATTTTGGCTTATTGTTTAATCAGATTTTTTTGTGGACCTGCCTTTAGCATTGCATGGCCTATAGAGTCCAGTGGTGCAATCGGTCAGCAAGTGCTGCTACTAATACAGTAACCAGCAGAAAAGTGCAGTACAGCAGGCAGCTTTAAAATACATTTGTCACGGGGCAAAGAAATGATCAGTAACTCTCCTGGCACTAATACTGAAAGGTCAATCACTGTCTTGAGGTAAACCTTCTGCATAGAGAGATGGAGAGATGTTTCATTTACTCCCATAAGAATTCTACTGAATTGGCTGCAGAGGAAAACCCCTGTCACTCTCCAAATCCCTTCTCCTACCCATAAACCCATTAACCATCTAACAACAGGATGAGAGGAGGCTTTGGCTTTCGACTCTGTGGCTTTCCTCCTGTTTGTGTAGCTCAGTGGCTCACTCCGGCGGCCTCGCTCTCTCTCTCTCTCTCCCTCTCTCTCTCTCTCTCTCTCACTCTCTCGCTCTCTCTGTCTGTAGGTGGGCTGCTGCGTTTGGACCAGTCAGTTGGTGTGTTATCCTTGTATCAAATGTCTGTTAAAAAAGAATGGGATTGCACTAGATGGCGAGTAATAGCCTCCCTTTCTGTTCTCTCGTTCTCTTCTCATAGAGGGCGGTTGTGCGTGTATGTGTATGTGTGTGTGTGTGTGTACACGTGAGTGTGTGTGTGTGTGTCACAGAGAGGGAGAGTTAATATAGTAGACAGATATGTGAGAGTTCGTGAGAGAAAGAGAAAGAGAGAGACAAAGTGAGAGAATGAAAGTTAATATAATAGCATGAGAGAGAGAGAAAAGCAAAGGTCATATAATAGACAAGATAGATGTATGTGTGTGTGTGTGTTTGTGTGTGAGAGAGAGAGAGTTTATAATAGACAAGATATATGTAGGTGTGTGTGTATAGAGAGAGAGATGGAGGAGGGAGCCAGAGAGAGAGAGAGAGAAATCCTCAGTTCAATCTCAGCGCCATCTTGTGGTGATGAACCGTTCCTACAGGCCTGCCGCTCCATAGCAGCAGTCGATTGCTTTCACTGCACAGGCTCCAGTGGCGCAATCGGTCAGCGCGCGGTACTTATAAGACAGTAGCCAGCAGAGCAATGCCGAGGTTGTGAGTTCGAGCCTCACCTGGAGCAGAGAAGTTTTAATCTCCCTGTGGCTGGCTGTGAAATAAGAGAGAGAGAAACAAGCATCTGCAGCTGGCACAGTGTGAAGCTGTCCTCTTATCAATAAAAATCAATCAATGGTCAATGGTTTGTTATTTCTGTACAAACCAGGCGATGGAACGTATTCGTCTTGCAGCAGTGGCCAGACCCATCAGACACACAAATCAAATGCAATTAGTGAGATAATCACCTGAGTGTCATTTTAATTCAGCTATGATATTTAAATTTGGTCCAATTTGGGGTTTTACATTTCATTATCCCAATTACAAAACCTGTTGAACCATCATTGACTAATTCTACATTAGTTCTGACTGATGGAGCTGACTAGTCACAGAAAATAGAAATAGTCACAGAAGTTGGCATCAGGCTGCACTTGAGCAACAAACAACAACAGAGGCTGCAAGCTCAGGCTTTTAACAGGTTGGTTAGTGATATTCTGTACTGTCAGTGGCCAAGTGAGGACCAAGTCAAGTCTCACCTGCAGCAGACATGTTGTAAACTGGTTAGGTTACACTACACCTAGACTGAGGGCTTTGTGATAGACTAGTAATTTTAAACAGATGGACTGACTGGGGTATTCAAGCATTTGCCTGCATATTTTATCTGTCTGGGCAACCAAACCAACACCATGGGGAGACATGGATTACTGTTGATTTTGTGCACATTCTGTCCAATAATTATAATTACTCAACAAATCTGGTCAGTTTGGTTTTTCTACCATGTGTTAGACTTTGTTTGAAGCAATGTGTGTGTGTGTGTGTGTGTATGCCTCTATTTCATGCATACTGTCTCAATGCTACGCACGTACTTTGAATAAGTGCAGTGTCTTGCAATCCCATTGATTGTTCCGGAGTTAATCTAACTTTAGATAGCTGTATCTCAGTCTGTCATGTTTCTTCTTGTACATCATCAGTACGCTGACAAATTCAGTGGTTCAGTGATTGTGTTTCTCATCGTTGTCCCCGTCTCCCTGTGTGTGTGTGTGTGTGTGTGTGTGCTGTGGTCCAGCTGGCAGGCGTAGGGGGCAGCAGTGAGCATGGCTGAGCCGGGCCAGGCGGGCCAGGAGGGCCAGGAGGGCAGCAGGAACAGCAGCCTGCAGAGGAAGAAGCCTCCATGGCTCAAACTAGACATCCCCACCATCCAGCTCACCCCCGACGACACGCCCACACTCACCCAGGTACATGGAGAACAGAAGAGTAGAGCTCAGAGAGGTAGAACTGCAATTACAATGGTATAGTATAGAATAGAATAGTAGAAAAGCAGTTAGAATAGTGGGGTTAGTAGTGGTTGTAGTAACACTAGTACAGCATAGCATAGTGTAGTGTAGTATAGTATAGTATAGTATAGTATACTATAGTATAGTATAGTATATAGTAATAGAATAGTAATTAGAATAGTACATAACTGTATACTGTAGTATAGAATAGTAGAAGAGTAACTAGTAGAGTGGAATACGGTAGAGTACAATAGAGCAGTGGTTCTCAACATGGGGTCCAGGGACCACCAGGGGTCCTTGACAGAGTTCCAGGGGGTCCCCAACAAATTGATTTATTGTTAAACTTCAGAATTATTTCATTTACAAGAAGTTAACACAATTAGAGAATGTAGAAGAATGACTGTTTTGATCATAGTTTCACTGTTATCTCTCTACCTACAATACAGATAGTCATGGAATTCTGGGCAAAATCATATCTGACAATAAAAATATTCTCAGATTTGGATTTGAGAGACAAAATATCATCAAATGGGGGTCTGCGGCTTTAATGTGGACTAAATTAGGGGTCCTTGATATGAAAAAGATTGAGAATCACTGCAATAGAGAATAGTAGAATAGCAATTACGATAGTATAGCAAAGAATAATAGTAATTGCAATAGTAGAGTACGTTTTGGTATAGGAAAAAAATAGTAATTACATTAGTACTGTACATTTTAGTATAGAAAAGAATAATAGTAACCACACGTGATGCATCTCACCACTGTATTCTGAAATTACTGAAATTACTACCAGAAAGCATGTTGGATTGACATAAAATTTGATGGCGCATATCCAACTATGCTTGCTCTACAAATTTGCCTCCAGGACCATCAGTGTTCACCATATTGGATTTTTGACCATTTTTTCCCCAGAGATTTTCCACCAAGTTTCTTGAAAAATAGTTTCCCCTCTAGGGCTTTATAATTTATTTACTGGTTGACTTCAGGGGTGGCTACATAATTTTTTACAGTCAACCAATGTGGAGCGCTGCCAAAAATAAACCACCCTTTTCACATTTGTATAACTTGTTACTGATTGTCACAGAGGGTGGCAGCATCATCTGTTGGGGGGCGACAAATTAACTGTTGCCTTGTTTTCCTCTTACTGTGATGTGTGTGTGTGTGTGTGTGTGTGTGTGTGTGTGTGTGTGTGTGTGTGTGTGTGTGTGTGTTGCAGCCGGTAAAGCGTCCCCTGGGCTTCCTGCGCAGTGTCAGCATGCCGGGGGAAAACTCCCAGACTGGCATCGCTGCCTTGGAAACTTCCAACAACTACCTCAGACCCCCTCTGGAGAGACTGCCCTCCATCACACAGACCATCAAGAGGTGGGACACACACACACACACACACACACACACACACACACACACACAGAGAAGGGTTTGCTCTTCGGGTATCTGCTGATTTTCTCCAGCTGCTGATTTCCTCTGATTTCTGCATGCCTTTGATTTAGAATAATACTTTTCCACTAATAAAATTTCCACTAATTTAAGCTGTAATTTCCTTTCTGATTTAACACTGATTAATCTTTCTCTATTTTCTTCTCTCTTTTTCCCCTTCTCCTTTATTCTTCCTTCTCTACCTTCTACTTTCCCCACTGCTTCCTTGTTCTCTATGCGGTGTGGTGCGTTATGTGTGTGTGTGTGTGTGTGTGTGTGTGTGTGTAGCGAGAAGAGGGTGCGCTTCGAGCGGGTCAACACAGTTCCCCCAAAGGGCCAGAGGGGCCCCAGGAGGGTGTCGACCGTCCGCAGGCGCTCCTGCATCCCCAAAATACTGACCCGACGGCGGTCGTCCATACCCAAACAGATCATCAGGTACAGCAGAGGAGGAGGAGGGAGGGAAGGAGGGAAGGAAGGAGGGAGGGAGGGAGGGAAGGAAAGAGGGAGGGAGCCAGGAAGGAAGGGAAAAACTTGGGTATAACTCACAAGGAAACAGCATTTTGATGGTGTCTTTCTTTCCGTAGTTCTAAGCATTTCTGGCTGAAACAGGATATAAACTGGGGAGGGACGGTTCAAAAGTGTTCCCAAGTTAAAAAATGCCTTGCACATAATCTTGAGCTGTCACAATTTTCAGATTTTTTAAAACAATAATAATAATGATAACCTTTATTTGTATAGCACCTTTCATACACAACATGAAGGCAGATAAAAGGCAGATAAAAGACAGATAAAAAGATAAAATTCATATAAAAGAACAAGCAAAATGCATTGCATTAAAATAATCAAATCAAGTAAAATAGAAAGATAAAAGAACACAACAAATACTCCCACTTTTAGATGCACATTGTGAGTGAACCCATATGTTTTTCTTCAATTTTCTTTTCCCCTGTCCTTCCCCTGATTCTACTCTTGATCTGATATTTACGTCAGATCTCACTGCCTCCAGCCACCGGAGGAAAAGGAAACAGGGTTTTTTGGTTGTTGTTGCAATTGCATCATTTTCAAAGTTGTGAAGTTTCAAGTTTTATATAATGATATGGCTATTGTTCAGAAAGCTGTTATGCTATTATTGGTTTGAAATTTCATGTACGCCTACTGGTACATAATGAGGTACTGAAAATATGCTGGGTTTTTTCAGGATTTAAAAGTAATGGGATTTTGATGTAAAAATATGAGAAAATGAAAATTTTTGGGGGGCATCTACTGGTAAATAGCTGTATGTTATGATATGGCGAATTAGCTAACAAAGTGAAAAAGTCTTTGTCATTTCATTGTGACTTAAAGAGAATGGATGAAGGGAGGGTGGGAGAGATGGGACTGATAAACAGAGAGCAACAGATTGGTGCTGAAGCTTGACAGTGCCAAAATACTGTCTGTATGTGCATGAAAAACTGCACTTTCCCCCCCAAAAAATTGAGCTGTTACTGGTGGAAGAGGAGAGGCAGAAGGCGAGAACAGAGTGGAGGAGAGGGAGAAAACATGGCAAGGAAAGGATCAGAGGGGAGAGATGTAGCAGGGGAGATAAAAAATAAAAAGGGAGGAAAACTAAAGGGAAAAAGGACAAAGTGTTGTCGTAAGTGTGTAGGAGGCAAATTTATATGTTTGTACACAAAGATATGTTTGTGTGTGAGTGGGTGAGAGGTTGTAAGGGCTGTGAGTATTACAACAGACAAATATTTATTTCTCACAGCATTAAGAGACCAGATCTGTGGCTAAAAAGACCTCACAGCCAGGATGCTTCACGGGATGACTATCTAAGAAAAACTAAATTTCATTACAGACGGAAACAGGGTCATAGATTTGTTGCATGCCACTACTCTAGCTCATTTTGTTGTTGTTGGTGGTGTATTTTTCTTATTTCTGTCCAATATAGCTGTCCAAACGTAGGCAATAATGACATCAAGTTGAGATATTTCCAGTGCAGCTACAATGGAGTTTAATCGATCTAAAACAAATCCATCGTAGAAGAGGAGAGAGACCAATTTCTCCACCCACGGGTGCAGGATAGAGACCAGAATGCAATGCAGATTTAAGATATTTTGACGTTAACATTTTGAGTAAAGGGGCTCACTTTTTCTCGAAACAAGTTCAGGCCCGTTCTCTGGGGGGTTGTCGAATGGCATTCTGGGAAACGTAGAAAACCACTAACAGAAACAGAAGTAGATGAGGCAGGTTGAGGCAAAGTGGGTACACCAAAAAAAGTTAATTACAACACAATCTCACGATTACGGAAGCCGAGAACGGCCGTGCTTGCAATTATTTTTTTAATGCTGTTATCTCGAGATAACAAAGCTCGTTTTCTCGAGATAACGGGTTCATTTATCTCGTGATCTCGAGAAAACAAAAAGTCGATTTCTCGAGATAACAAGATAATTTATCACGAGAAAACGACTTTTGTTTTCTCGAGATCACGAGATAATTATGGAGAACTCGAAAATGGGTGTCTGCTTCATTTGATCACACCTGATGTCAGCCTTCAAGTTCACTGTCATGACTGTCGGGGAGGATTCATAACTTCTCCTTAAATGACGAGGACTGATCTGAATGTTATCTCTAACAGAAAGACACAATGCAATTTCTGCCTGTGTTAGACCTTGATTGAAGTACAGTCTGATGCGTTGATCAATAACAGGTACTCCTTGATCTGACATTTTCAGCTTAAATCAGTTGCTACAGTTGTCAAGATGCCATCTATGTATGCTGGCATGGCACTCCTGATCTCGGATAAACATTATAAGTAATAAGAGGAAACGACATTTTGTTTTCTCGTGATAACGGGTTGATTATCTTGTTATCTCGAGATAACAAAGCTTGTTTTCTTGAGATAACGAGATAATTAACTCGTGATCTCGAGATAACGGCATAAAATACAAGCACAAAATACTTCCGTACAAAATAACTCCTGGAACGCATTGAACATCACAGATTGATGATATATAACAGTGTGAAAATATCAGAGGGTGAATTTTCCCATTATGAACCCATCAGATAACTTTTGTCTCTTTGTAGCACACCTGTGATGTTTTGACTAATGTCCATGACACATGAAGGCTCTCTCTCTCTATCTCTCTCTCTCTCTCTCTCTCTCTCTCTCTGTCTCACACACACACACACACACACATCCACATGAGTGTCTGTCCAGGTGGCACTGTATATAGGACCATATGGTTTGAGGCAGACCAAATAACACAGTTACTCATACACACTATCTCTGTGCCTCACACAGCATGTGAACCACATCAAAGCCAGTGCTCCTATGGAGTTAGATTGGATGCTAATGTTTTAAGTTGGAGCCAACACCGAAACCTAGCAACATCCTCTTCAAAGGAACGTCTTAACTTTTGCATGCCGAGGTTAATTTGCCTTGTGTGTGTGTGTATGTGTGTGTGTGTGTGTGAGAGAGAGAGAATTAATGTGTGTGTTTGATGTCTGTGAGAGAATTAATGGGATTTAGTGAGTGTTTGTGTGTGTTGGGTTGTGTGTATGTGTGTGTGTGTGCATGTATGTGTACCTGTTGGTGAATGTGTGTGTGTGTACGTGCCTCGTTGGTGGTTAGATGAGGCACTTAATCTTCCAGAGAGTTCAGAAATGCAATTTATCTAGCTTGAGAAACTACATCTTTTCTACTCAGACAAAGTGTGTGTGTGTGTGTGTGTGTGTGTGTTTGTGTGTGTGTCTGTGTGTGTGTGTGTGTGTGTGTGATTTGTTGTGCGTTGTTGGCTGACAGTGCGTTGTAACTGGAAGGACACCCTGATGTTTGTTGATCTTTAGGATTACAGGAAAACTCCCACAGCTCTCTCTTTATGAGTCAGAGGGTTTTTCATGTTAAGGCGCCATTAAATTTGACAGATCAGACTGGAGTCACATAAATAATCATTTGCTACTGTCACATTGATGCTGATAATGATAGGTCTAATGTGTATCAAGTCAAGTAACCATGGCCAATTTGTTTCTTTATGGCAGTATTCAAATCCACTGTGTGCAACAATTGAGACTGGCCAAACCGGTGTGTCAGTGCATCCTGTGTGTGTGTGTGTGTTTGTGTGTGTGTGTATGTATTTCTCAAAGTGACATGTTCAGGCAAGTCCCAGTGCCCCCCCCCCTCCCTCCTTCCCTCCTTCCCTCCTTCCCTTCTCCTAATGTGTACAGTCTCCCGTCTTTCTTCTCTCCCTCCGTCCTTCTAATCTCTTGCTTCCTGTGAAGTGCTGGTATGTTAGTGGGAGAACTGGTGTTTACACACACACTCCCCGAACAGGGCCGAGAGACAGAGAGAGAGAGGGAGAGAGAGAGAGAGAGAGGGAGAGCGGGAGACAAAGAAACTCAGTGATAGGGATATGGGTCTGGATGAGGGAATTTAGTTTGACAAGGACCAGAGCTGCTTTTTTTTGCTCTCTTCTTTTGCCCAGTAGGTCACATCCTTTTATTCTGAGAGAGAAGACGAACTGTTGAGGAGGAATACTGGGAGAACTGCCAACCACTGACACATTCACACACTCTCCCACACACACACACAAACACACAACGGAAACTCTGTTGTGCCCGCAACACGAGGTCAGACGACTGAAGAGAGCGAATCCGTGGAGATCCGAATCGTTTGTCAGAAGATCCCTCAGCTTGGCCTCCTGGTTTCCCCGAGTCAATCATCTTTTTTGACTGAGCGGCTCCAGCTGCAGAGAAGGCGGCTCCTCTCTGGATCTCGTCGGGAGTCAACACATTAGAGATTCATAGCAGAGATCAACCCGGCAACAGATTCCCGTCCGGCTGAGGAGATCAGCTGGGGGGGGGGGATAAACGGCTTTTCCTCTGACCTTTGATTAACAGGAGGCTGCCTGCCTGCCTGCCTGGCTGGCGGACGCCGGAGCAGGTCACCGGACACGGAGCCGGGACATGTGCAGATCCTCATAAACAGAGAGGGATCTGCTCTCCCTGCGTTGTAAGCTACTGCTGGCCTGGATATCGGGAAATCCCCTTATGGAACGCTGTGAGTGTGATCTGCAACGCTGGTGGAGGATCGGTGTGTGTCGGTGGCTGTGAGGTCAGAGGGTTAGGGTTCAGGGTTTAAGAGGGTCGGAGGGTAACCGGGGACAGTGTGTTTGGCCATGTTGGCGGTGGAGGAGACACAGCTACCCGGTCCCTGCCCCCCCCAGGTATGACCCTGACCTTCACCCCCTCCTGGAGCTCTCTGGACAGGTGAGTCTGGTCTGGTTTGGTTCTGGTTCTCCTCGGTTCCCCATGTGGCGAGCCAAAGCAGAAGATGCTGAGCAAATTTGGTGATCCAGCCAGTTTGGCCAATGGATTGAAAGGTTGAACAACTTGTTCGTGTGTTTCATTGTCCGTAGAGATTGAGGTTTGCTTAAGATGTACAGAGACACTATGCTTGTTGGTTATTTTAACAGCATTTAATTTGAGTCCTACTTTTTGAGTTTTATCCACTTGTGTGCTTGCAGTATTGCTATTGAAGCAACAACTCACATATAATACACTTAATATAATATTAATGCTGCTTTACCTGCTTCTTGGGTGTAAATGCTTCCCAAACACCTTCAGCTATACTGATGTTAAACAGAGATTCTTTGCTTTGATTTGAAAAGTGCATACCACATCCTAGACAATTCTGTGACTTGAAAACTCCCATTAATACCCCTCACTGAGACTTGTGTCCATGCTGTTTTTTCTCATCTACAATGATTTCACTGAACACAACAAATACTCTCACAGTCCTCACAGCCAAAGAAAGCAGATAAACACTAATTGCAGTTTCGGTTTATGTGTGAAATATAAATTAACCGGTTTGTTCTTTGACACATTGAGGTTGTTGTGGAATTGTGTAAGAAAACATAACATGCATGACGGCAAACACAACAGATTAATCATCACCACTAGTCGATATCTTGTGTTAAACTGGACCATTTTCATGCAAAATATGACAAGTGTTCAGTGTTTCCCCAACAGTTTTGTTCTTCTCAGGGTGGAAAAACCTCTGAAACAGCATTTAAGACCATCAAGAGACATTAAAACTGTCCATTGAAACCCAGACTAATGAAATTCTTTTAGGATTAACAGCACTTTAAAGCAGAGTGACCCAATGCACCTATTCATGGGGAAACTCTGAGATAGATTACTGCCTTTAAATGAAGAATTCATAAATAAAATGTGCAAGGAAAATAGAATTTCATTGCAGGTTTTACAGACTGTTTTTATGTAGTTGTATTCAGGGAGGAACCTCCATTATTTCAGCAGTGGACAGCATGACTGATTGATATTTAATAAAAGGCCAGTATCGGCAAGCCGATATATCAGCCTAACCCTATTATGTAATCATAGAAGGAATAGTGGAAGAATACCAGCAGCTTCTGGTTGGGAGAGGATTTACCGAATCAATAACCTCAATATTTATTATTCATGCGCATATTTATTGCCATAATTATTTATTGAGTGGTGGCATTTGTTTAGATTCTGCTAAGCTTTGCCCCTTGGCCTTTTCTCAGTGATGAGTAGTGTCTAGTTCTGTGCAGAACTGCCTCAGCCTGCCTTTAATAATTACGGTAGATTGCTACTTGATGTGCACCAGCCTTACCTGGAGGATATGGAAGCTAATTGATGTGGCTTGATGTCGCTTTAATCTTTAATGGTTGATGGAGCTGTGCAGTCGTCAAGCCAGTCATAAATGTCTTAGTTAAGATTTTATGTGGGCGCTTTTGAGGTGTGGGCAATAAGACATGTGTGCCTGTCGGTGCATGTGTGCATGCAGGCAAACACCCTCTTATCTAAACAAGCTCTCACACAAATGCCATCTATCATGCAATGCTTCCACAGTGCAGCAGAAGCCAGCCTGGTCTAACATGCTCTGTGCACCAAAAGTGAGAGAAATGTGATTCTCCACCATGAAAAGATTACATGGAAGAGACAAGACTAGAAACAGATACAGCTCCAGGTGCATGATGGGTGGCTTGGTGGACGACTGTAATGTACATTTACCTTCAACTCCGGTGACCTGGGTTCAATTCCCACCTCATACAAAGAAATTCTCTACTGTGAGTGAAGTTTTCAGTAAAAGTTTACTTAACTTTGACCAAACCTTAAACCTGCAATAAGCGATATCAGACCTGCTAACCAATCCTGAAACTAATGTGTGCTATGTGGAGATTTCATGGAGACATAATGATATAAACCAATATCCACACAGCAGCAGCTGTGTTGCTGTTTTCACCTCTTTTCTAAAGCTTGTTGTCAAATTCTGCTCCGGAACGAAGCTCCTCCCGCTCCCTCCAGCTTTCAAATTTTAGCTTGGCTCCTCCCTCGCATTTCAGAGTTCATGCCAGTGTTGCCAATTTAGCAATTTTGTTGCTAGATTTAGCAACTTTTCAGACTACCCTGGCAACTTTTTTTTCAAAAAGCACCTAGCAACAAATTTAGCTACTTTTAAAATGTATTTGGAACTTTTAGCAACTTTTGAAAGGTGACTCAAACGCTAAAATGCACGCATTTTCCCTCTAAATGACACAAAAACGATTTTCTGTCACACACTCAGTCACAACACATGGCCTGGCTGCAAAAGTTTTTTTCTGTGATGACCCCCCCCCCCCCCCCCTCCCATTTCTCTCTGTCTCTCCTCCTATCTGTTTCCATCTCCACATCTCCGGCTCGGAGCGGCCCGGTCTGCATCTCTCTCATCCCTCCCAAACCTGTGACCTCTTTCTAAAACATTCCTCTCTGGAAGGACAACAGTCAGCGTCGCGCCGCCCCCTCCCTGCCCCTGCGCAGCCTTAAAAGGCTTCCCCAGCTGGCGTCTTTCTTAATGATGTGGGCCGAGTGTTTATTACTGAGTGTTCTGCTCTCCAAACAGTTTCCCCGGCCTGGCCTCCACTTTGCTCCCCTGCTCTCCTGATTGTTTAACACACAGCCTGGCACACAGTCACTGTTTCTTGGAAAAAGGCACTTGATGCATACATACACACACTTAAACATAGAGCTCATGTCTGTATATGCATCACCCACACACACACACACACACACACACACACACACACAGCCAGGTCCGGTCATCTACCAGAGAACTAATATAGGGACCATCAGCTGCTTTATATACCAGTGAAAGAACAGGTTGTGTAAGGAAACAAGACTGTATTTTTCATTCACTCTGTGCCAGCTGGGTTGGCATCATCCACTCTCACACACACACACACACACACACACACACACACACACACACACACACACAAACACCCATACACAGAGAAAGGGGAATAGAGGGGAGAGAGAGGGAGAATAAAAAAGAGGGTAGCTGGACACATGAGGATTTCTTAATCCTAAAGGTCGACATGTTGCACAAGATTTTGTGTTAGTTGTTTTGTTTTTTTTCCAAATTGCTGCAGGAGGAGAGCTCTGTTAAATCAACTGACCTAGTTCAGCCTGATCATACTGCACACAAACTACTACAGCAATACAAATCCTGACCCGCATCTCAACTTCACTGCAGAAGCCTAAACTTTACCTTCCCCATTGTTCATTATCCAATCACATTACATCCATTCAATAAACAGAATAAGCTGGTGTTTACTACTTGTTGGCACCTTTACTTTGTGATACCGCCAAAGATATTTGATCAGATTTTTGACAACGTCGAGATTGTATGTTGGCTCCCTGTATGTATAAGGTGCAAAAGAAAAGGTATAAGGCTCCAGATTCAGAGGCATCAATGTGTTTCCATTCCCACTCTGTCACTCCACACCGGCATCACACTTTCTTTAAAATACTTCTTTCTACTTTGTAATTTCTCCATACGCTTCTATGCTGAAAGGCCGACAAGGCAATGATTCATGGTCTTCACTAAGGTTCATTTTCTGTTTCATCATTGTTTGTCTTCCTCTGTATGGGCAAATGCTCACTCTATCTGTAACCTCAGATATGAAAAATACATTTAGCCATTAGACAATCAACCAATCAACCAATTAACCAACAAAACTACTAATCAACCAGCTAATCAGTAAAATGATCAACTAACCAATAGGGATGTGCACAAGACCCTTTTCTCATGGTCGACTATTCAGAGCGTCGTCTAAACGAATATTCAGATATTTGGTGTGCCGAAATTTAAGGCTGAAGCAGATTATCGGCACAAGTGTCGGCATGTTAGTTTGGCTCGATCCACCTTCACCACATGTAGAAACTAGCTTGATGCTTTTTGAGATGATTCAGCACTCTTGTCTCTTGACACTGAACAAGCTTGTCCATCGTGTTTTTGCTCTGTGGTTTTGATAATAATGCAATTGCTACCGAAAACAGCTGCAAGAGGATGAGTACAAAATAGAGAGAGTGTGTTTTTTTGTTTTTTTACATGACACCAGAAGCGCTCTATTTTCATTATCTCTCTCTTTTTTTTTTGTAATGTTAATGGCCATGTTACAAAAGTTGATGGGAAATGGGGGTCGAAGGGTCCAGCTGTGATAGCAACAGGGTGCCTCAGATTCAAGCTGAAACGCATTGGTCAGTTTTTACTTTAACAAATTACCAGTGTAAAAATAAAAGCTTTTAACTTTTGCTTTCACAACAGACTCTCTTTGTTTTTTTCACTTTCGCTTGTACTCTCATTCTGAAGAGCACCCGTTGATTTCTTCCTGCTATGGACATTTCTCACACCATGCAGCAAATGCACTCCTAAATCAATGCTGATCCCCACAAACCAACATTCGAATTTTGCCATTTTTATGACATCCCGCCCCCTCTAACCCAGACCCCGTCTTTTCTTCCCCAGGGGCACGGCCGACTGGTTCGGGGTGAGCAAGGACAGCGACAGCACCCAGCGATGGAGGAGGAAGAGCCTGCAGCACTGCAACCAGCTGTACGGGGGTCTGAAGGCCCAGGTGATGAGGGAGATGGAGCTTCCCAGCCAGGACAACCTCTCCCTGGCCAGCACTGAGACCCCTCCCCCCCTCTACCTCCCACCCCACCACCCCAGTCACCAGCACTATGGCATGCAGAGGGTAGGCCAGCGCCTGGGACGGTTAGAGGGATGGAGGGATAGATTAGATGATTTGATGATTGATCACCTTTTTACCCATGAAAGGTTCTCTCTTTCCTTCTCTCTTTCTGGCTTTCTTTCTATGTTGAATATGTAGTTAGTCCAGATTTTAGGCGCTTGCTTTACCTCTTTGCGTTGTCATGGATTGTCTTGACTAGGGTTACACCAATAAGGGTTTTTGAAGGCTGATACAGATACTGATGTTTTTTGGATTGAAGCTACCGATAACCAATGTTTTGCACTGATATTCAGTGTCTTTATAGTTCATCATTTTCATGCCAAAAAAATTCCAAGAAATTAAAAGTTCTCAGTGTTTCCCCAGAATTCTATTAGCAGTCTCTCAGTCTTTAGACCAGTGGCTCTCAACCTTTTTGGCTCGTGACCCCTTAAAACGAAGTGATGCCTACTCGCGATCCCTGTTACAAATGTGCAGAGTTCAACCAAACAATGATTTTCCCTTTTCAGTTTGTTTCATTTGACTCATTATCAGAGGAGGCCTAGAGACTGAAAACTATTCAGTATTTCACAAGAATAAGAGCAACATTGTTTTGAAAAATCTGACGAAATAGACACGATAAAACATTTTTATAGCAGAAATATGCTTTTTTCCTATCCTATAAATCATCTTGTGACCCCCCTGAAATGATCTTGCAACCCCCTGAGGGGTCCCGACCCCCAGGTTGAGAACCACTGCTTTAGACCATGGAACACTAAACCTCTCCATTGGAACTGAGGTTGATGATTGTAATAAAAATAATAAAAACAGTAATAACAATAACAATAAGAAAAATAGTAATAATACATGTTTGTGCATATTTGAGTGGAATCTGATCAAAATGTTGCATTACAATCAATCAAGTCAAGTACATTTATTTATTGTATTTATTTATTTATTTATTTAAAAGGGACAATATACAGTTCAAATATAAATGTCACCATTTGATGCACCGTACCAGATTATAGCTGCAAGCTCATTCTACCTGCGAGTCCGTCGCAGGTAGTCCTTTGGCAGGTCAAAGCAAAGAAACAGCACAATAACAAACCGTACAGAGTAAAAGACACAGGACACGAAATACAAAACTACACAAAAAAGTCACAAATGTATCCTTGTCAAAAAAAAAAGAAAAGCAAGTCATGAAGACCATAAGGTATATTATTTATCTCAGAGTTGGACGACACAGACTGGCCGATATCCGATTTTTAGTAAAAGTCCAATTTTTCGTCCCAGTATATTGGTGTAACCCTAGTTTTGACTTGTTGTTCAGTGTTGTATTCTGTTGCTGTGTGTTTTCCTATATCTTATTGTTGCTGTTCTTGTCTGTTCCTTGGAGATAAAAACAACCCTGCTTCAAAAAATGCACTGGGTGTCATGATGGGTCAGTCTGGTCTGAGGAGAACTGTGACCTCCTGGGTTTGAATCGGGACTAGGACCTTTTGTTGCATGTCATTCTCCTCTCTCGCTCCCCAATATGTTCCTGTCTCTCTTCACAGTCAACTATCTAATACCCAAAAAGTAACCTGAAAAAAAAACCCCACTTATAGTGTGTGTGTGTGTGTGTGCGTGCAGATCGTGGACCCCCTGGCGCGGGGGCGTGCCTTCCGCATGGTGGAGGAGGTAGACGGCTTCAGCGTCCCGCAGACTCCCATCACGCCCGGCGCCGCCTCCCTCTGCTCCTTCTCCAGCTCCCGCTCCGCCCTCAACAGGTTGCCGCGACGACGCAAACGGGAGTCCGTCGCAGTCATGAGCCTCAAGGCCGCGGCGGCGCTGATGAAGGTGTGTGTGTCGCTTGTGTGTTTGTGAGGGTAAATCACTTTGGGTGAGTGTCAGCTAAATAATGTTCGCCGGAAACGGAGGTTCTTTGGCTCCGCCTACTGAGGTTTAACTCAACCAATGAGATTATTTCTGCCTCCAGAGCATCTCTACCTCCAAGAAATATTCTGATCTGGGCTTTGAACTCTTGATCTTCCAATCACAAGCCCACTGTTTTAACTTCTACGCCCCGTTTTCCTGAAATTGATATTATTTATCTTTTGTCCATAATGTGAATGCACACTTGGACTGGCTATAATACATCCTCACTAATGCTATTGAATGTTTGCAGTGAGAACAAAGGCATTAGTAATCCATTGTAGGCAAACACGATTGGATCACTTAGGATCGACAGTCTAAAACAGGTTGTGATGTTTTTCCTCTGAAAAGGAGATTGAGGTCAGGACATATTAATGCTTTCCATCATTATATTATCCTTTGTAAAGGATCTCCAATAGGCCAGGAGTATAGACAGCCTGTACATCCAACGATCCAAACACACACACATATACATAATATACACACACACACATCTAAATACATACAGTATACCAGCACGTACACACACACACACACACTTAACATCACCTTACTTTTTTCTCGCTAAAAACTAGAGTCTTATTCTTCTGAAATGTTTTGTCCTATATGTATGAATGGATGGTTTTTATTTCTGAGTTTATTTGCGAGCTTTCATTTCTACATGTGTGTATTTGCGTGTGTGTATACTGTGTATTTATATATATATATATATACATATACACATATATATATGTGTGTGTGTGTGTGTATACATGTTATGTAAAAGTTGAGATGGATTAGTATTGTTGAGGATTAAACTCCAGTGATATCTCACAGGTGATGCTTTCTGTCCATACATACATGAATGGATGGATAGATGGGCAGTGTATCTGTGTGTGTGTGTGTGTGTGTGTGTGTGTGTGTGTGTGTGTGTTGGGGGCGGTCAATACCAGATGGTCGACAGTAATACAGACCGAATGCTCAGCTGTCTGGTGGATTGCCGACAGAATATTCCAGAAGTGCTGTGTCTATGTGTGTGTGTGTGTGTATGTGTGTGTATGTGTGTGTGTGTGTGTCAGGCTAAAACGAAACTGTGGGGTTTGATTTCAATGGTGATCTGTATAAAAGACATTAAAGCTTTGGCCTTGGCATATTTTATAATTTTATCAAAATAGGAATTGGAAAATACATTAAAGTTGTAAGCTGATTTTTATATGAATACAAATAAAAAGAATCCTAAAATTGTAATATATTATAAATAATAAAAAAATTATCTTGCATGTAGATTTTATTATTTTAGTGCCGTTCTTGGTATGATATGGTGCTGATCACAATAACAGTGTACCTGGGACTGATATTTTTGTTGAAGATGATGATGATGATGATGATGATGAAGATGATGATGATGATCTGTGTGTGTGTGTGTGTGTGTGTGTGTGTGTGTGTTAGGGCCGGACCCTGCGGGAGAGCACCACCCGGCGATGTCGCAGACGGAGTTTCATGCCTCCGAGTTTCTTTGACGACGACACTGTGGACTTCCCCGACGAGCTCGACACTTCCTTCTTCGCCAGAGTGAGCCGTGAACACACACACACACACACACACACACACACACACACACACACACACACTGCAGTGAGATACTACCATGCAAAACCATTCTTAACTTTGGACATCAGCCATGGGTCCAGATAACAGCGCTAGGGTTAATTCATTGACATTTCAACTGACATTTCAACTGAGGAAGCATAGAATGGATAGGAAAATGTTGTATGTTTCTTCAATATTTTTTAACTGCATGCAAGTCAACATATTGTCAACCTATATCTCCTCCTACATACCAATTTCAGATAAAATAAGGTGTACAAAGATAATATCTGCCAATATACATCCAGTTTTAAGTCAATTTAAAACTGGATGTACTTAAAAAATCAGATTCTGAAAACCTTTGGCATGAGATGGTAGTGATAATGGCTGCTCTACTATTAGCAAATAAATTTTAGGTTTTATCTACATTTTGAGTTGATTGAATTGCACTTCAATTGAAATCAGCCCTCGTTTTAAATACAATCAATTACTTTCATGTGACTGATTGATCTTGTCTGGTATACTGGAGCCGTTAAGCTTGTGCTTACCCTGCTTGTCTTGTGCTCTAGGCAAACCAAAGTAAATACTCAAGGTGATCAAATTGATTTCAACAAACAGATCCGATTGATGGACGCATTCATCCAAAGCACCTTCTAGTGCTCTGGGTGAATATATTTTAAGCATGGTGGCCCCAGCAGGAACTGAACCGCTAATCTTGGCAGCGTTAGCCCCTCTTTACCTTTTCAGAGAAGTCATCATTCCTCATTTTGTTTACCTGTGTTCCTCTCTGCAGGACGGTCTGCAGGATGAGTTGTCCACCTATGCCGACGAGGTGTTCGAGACGCCATCGGAGGCGGCGCTTAACCAGCAGGCGGAGGAGGGCGAGCTCACAGGGAGCGCCCTGGATAAGAACGAACTGGAGAGGAGTCACCTCATGCTGTGGGTTCACATTCTTATACAGTATGATCCATATGCAAACATGAATCTCACTCATGCTGCAGTCGAGTTAAAACTTCTCTGCTCCAGGTGAGGCTCGAACTCACAACCTCGGCATTGCTCGACCAGATACTGTCTTATAAGTACCGCGCGCTGACCGATTGCGCCACTGGAGCTTCATACTCAGCCTCAGTCAAAAGTATTGATTGCAGCACTTTCACATTCCTCCGCAAGATGGCAACAAGTCTACTGTATAAACTGAGCATGGATTAACCAACACACACACACACAAACACATACATACATTCACACACACTCACAAAAGCTAATTATGACAGAAACAGTTCCTGAATCTTTCTCTCTAACATACTTTCTAACAACTTACATACACAGGCATATTGCTTTAAATCAGTGATTCTCAATCTTTTTCATATCAAGGACCCCTAATTTAGTCCACATTAGAGCCACAGACCCCCATTTGATGATATTTTGTCTCTAGAATCCAAATCTAAGAATATTTTTATTGTCGGATATGATTTTGTCCAGAATCCCATGACTATCTGTATTGTAGGTAGAGAGATAACAGTGAAACTATGATCAAAACAGTCATTCTTCTACATTCTCTAACTGTCTTAACTTCTTGCAAATGAAATAATTCTGAAGTTTAACAATTCATCAATTTGCTGGGGACCCCCTGGAACTCTGTCAAGGACCCCTGGTGGTCCCCGGACCCCATGTTCTACGTAAATAATGCTCCATCTTGCATATCAATTCACGATGCTTTCCTCTTCCTCCCCTCTTCCTCCTCCCCTCCTCCCTCCCTCCTTTCACCCAGGCCTTTAGAGCGAGGCTGGCGGAAGGCCAAAGACGGCTCTCTGGTGCAGCCCAAGGTGCGTCTGAGGCAGGAGGTGGTGAGCGTCAACGGGCATCAGCAGCGCGGACAGCGGATCGCCGTTCCCGTGAAGAAGCTGTTCGCCCGGGAGAAGAGGCCGTACGGGCTGGGCATGGTCGGCCGCCTCACCAACCGGACGTACCGCAAGCGCATCGACAGCTTCGTCCAGCGGCAGATTGAGGATATGGACGATCACAGGTAGGAAAACTCTAGGCTTTATATGCCCCAACTGTTTCTTTGTGATAAAAAAGAGGTCGCAAAAGGAGAGCAATTTGGTTTGTTCCACAGTACTTTTCACATCAAGAAGTATCACATTTTTTTTTTATTAATCGTCTAATCTTTGCAAGATTGGCTGTCCTCTGAGGTGAAATGAAATACAGACTTTGTCAATGTCCCAGCAAATGGAGCCTGAAATTGTGCTCCTGTCCTCCCCAGGCCTTTTTTTACCTATTGGATCACATTTGTCCATTTGCTCATCACCATTCTGGCTGTCACGATCTACGGCATTGCCCCGGTGGGCTTCTCCCAGCATGAAACTGTCGACTCCGTGAGTACATTTTACTGACTTTATGATGAGCTTAGGGTGACTCAGTAATGACTACAATAATCATGCAACTGTATTACATAAAGTATAGTTTAGCACTGGTTGAATCAAGTTGAGTCTTTTCTTTACGTTCTTTACATTTTCATCTTTTTCATCTTTCTTTGTCATCTTTTTCAGGTGTTGAGAAATAAGGGAGTTTATGAAAATGTCAAGTTTGTGCAACAAGAAAACTTCTGGGTTGGGCCAAATTCAGTGAGTATCTTTTACCATCATGATTTACTCTCATTTTTAAACTGAGCTCTTATGATTGTAATCCAAACTCCTTAAAACATATGGTGATAGGAATCTTTCAGTCACACAAAGTATGTTCAGTTTGGACTTTCTGTCATGTAACATGTCTTTGAAAATGGGAAATCTCCAGAGCCATTCATCAGACACATCAGACATTCATCAGACACTAGTACTATAGACCCATGACCAATCTGTGACTTCCCCCCTGCTGTCCTGCAGGAGGCGCTGATCCACCTGGGAGCCAAGTTCTCCCCCTGCATGCGTCAGGACCAGGAGGTCCACGAGCTGATCCAGGAGAAGAGAGCCAGAGAGAGAGACTCGGGCTGCTGCGTGAGGAACGACCGCTCCGGCTGCCTGCAGACCCTGCAGGAGGAGTGTTCGGTCAGTGATGTTAGATTATAGTTTCAGCTGAAGCCTGTCGCCCCCTGGTGGCTCAACCGGGAGAGCGCATACCATTAATGCTAAGATCTAATCAGAGCAGCAAGGGTTTGAATCCAGCACCGTCGATAATTCAATATTATCGTCTTTCAGTGGAATCATATTGTGATGATGTGAAGATATTTTAATATCGTGACACACATTTCTGCTGTCTAAATTGATTGAGGTATGGTAGGAATATTATTTGAAAATTTCAGTTTTGTTTGACACCACACTTAACATTACCATTCGGTTCAATGAGATGAACATTAATTTGATTATTTAACGCGATTTTGCATACATGAACCATATCGTGATATATATTGATATTGAGAAAAATCCTTATGATTATCATGATATTGATTTCAACCATATCGCCCAGCCCTATCGTCTTCCCTGTCTGATAAAGTAGAAATTACCTTTTTAAGGGAGGTTGTGTGCTGGTGGATTTGGAATTAGTGATTGACCGTAATGCTCATCATAGTGAATATGGACCGCAAGCTGTACTAGTACTTTGGTATGAAAGCCAAGCAGGTATTCCAGTAGCAAAGTAGAACTGCATCATGATGACTGCCTCTAAAAACTTCACTGCTCCAGGTGAGGCTCGAACTCACAACCTCGGCATCGCTCTGCTGGTCACTGCCTTATAAGCACCTCACGCTGACCGATTGCGCCACTGGAGCACATGTTGGGGAAAAGCATGAGAGATTCTAGGTGTAGCATTAACCATAAACCATCAGCATAAACCATCACCACATTAATTTTGAGACATGAGTATAAATAAATGAGATCATCACTGAGGAAAATTGGCAGCGTCTACCAGCCTCTACTCATTCACACAACTTTACTCTTTACTTTACTTCACACTTTACATTGTGTGTCACCTGGTCAGGTTTGGCGGGAAATCTGCTTTACGGCACAAAACAGGAAGAGGGCGCTGTTCTTCCAGAGCAAACCGACCTAAAGCTTTCAAAGTTTCACACAACTGTAGGTGGTGGAAGGATGAAAGGCCGATGGGAAAATCACTTCCAACGTGTTTATCCTGTTCAGTAAAGTTAAAGACAAAACAAGCAGCACTAGCATGAGATAGAGGCTACCAGTCATCTTGATCATGGCCTTAGTAATTATTATTAACAGTATATATTGATGTTTAAAAATGCTGCACATAGCACCTTTATGCTGTTTTATATTGGGATGTTTGCTCATAGTAGCCACTGCACACACTAACAGGCCAAAATGGAAGTTTCTCTGAAATATCCCTACATAATACTGTTATTAAATGATTTCTCTCTCTTCCCTCCTTGTGTCTCTCCTGCTGCAGAGTACACTGGCAGTGTGGGTGAAGTGGCCTCAGCACCTGAGCGCTCCCTATCTGAACGGTAAACTACGCCAACACGGCTCAGTCTGCCATCAGGACCCCAGGTAACATCACACTGCTGTCCAGTTCACCACAAGCCTCTTCGTATAGATGTATTGCCCTAATGCTTTAATGAATTACAATAGCTGTAGTAGGATGTTAGCAGTATTATAAGCATTATTAATCAGGCAAGAGCACATAATCAGCAGCAACAGCAACTGACATAATTTCCTCCATGTATGGACTGTACTGTTGGCCACTGAGTAGCTTGAATATAACATTTGGACTGTTTCTCTCACCTTTTGCTCTTGATTTTGTAGAATTTGTCTTGAGCCAGCCTCAGTTTCCCCTCATGAGTGGCCTGATGACATCACCAAGTGGCCAGTGAGTACATTTACAATTTAGGTATTTAGCTGATGCTCTTATGCGACTCACAAAGAGTGCGAAAGTAGAATGAACTGTGCTTTACATTACAAGCTTACAATACATTCTTCGATCAGTAGAGCTACAAGCAACCAGAAACTGTTTGGAAATTGATGTGAGCAGCCACAGGCAGACGGTGTCGGAACTGGGCAACATTGGCATATTTTAGAGTTCAGTTTGGCTTCACACTCTGTAAGTTAAAACTTCTCTGCTCCAGGTGAGGCTCGAACTCACAACCTCGGCATTGCTCTGCAGGCTACTGTCTTATAAGTACCGCGCGCTGACCGATTGCGCCACTGGAGCCTGAGAAAACACTACCAAAGCTTTTCCTAAGAGTTAAATAGAAACAGCCAACAGGTTTCACCACTAGGCCAAAGGTTGATGTTACCCTGGTTTATCATACAGAGATCTAGTAAAACTCATGTTCCTGGTTTAACGGCCTAAAATGCACATGTGAAAAGCTAAATGTGTTGTATTGGCTGTAGGGAGAGTCTCTAGAGCAGGGGTCGGCAAGTACGTTTGGCCTCGGGCCAAATTTTTTCCAAGCAACTGAATGGTGGGCCAAAACATAATATCTTGGACAGAACTTTTTTTTCTACCAAACAAAACTTTTTTTTCCTAATCTATACTATTATATATTGTACAAAAGAGTAATTTAAGAAAGTTATTTGTTTAAAATAAAGTAACTTGAATTTGCTACAGACTGTTATTAGTGTGTTATTACTGCTTTGTCTCCTGCTCCACTCTGTGGCTGCGTTATAAAACAGCTTATAATAGTAACCTGCTGATAATGTGACTGCTGTCTTTAATCACCGACAGACTGTCTTTTAAGACATGAATGTGTGTAAATCTCATATTTCTCCTCTCCACACAGTTAATAATAAATGTGTATCATTTCCATTTTGAAAATGACTACTTCTTTGAGCCTAACTAACGTATTGTAATAATTATTTTATGGACTCAGGATTGGATATCCGACGTACGTTACTCTCGCGTTACATTGTTACCCGCGTTATTGTGCGGGAGGTTACATTGTGTGCACAGAGACATTAGTAAAACATCGATAGCTAGCAAGACAAAATGTCACTGTCAAAAGCAATGAAAAGAAAAGTTGACAGCGAAGGTAGGACGTACAAAGAAGAATGGAAAGAAAAGTATGCATTCATCTTACATGATTTTATTAACGCCAAAACAGTCTGTCTAATCTGCAACGAAGTTGTTGCAGTTTGCAAGGAATACAATATACGACGGCACCACGACACAAAGCATGGCAAGATCAGAGATTTTCAGTGTCATCTGGCGGGCCAGATACTATTACAGGCGGGCCAGTTTGGCCCGCGGGCCGCTAGTTGCCGACCACTGCTCTAGAGGTTGAGGATGTCTCTCTTTCTTTCAAGTTTTGAATTTAAAACTACTCTTCTCTAGGTGAAACTCGAACTCACAACCTCCTCCGTTAGTTACTGTCTCATAAGCACCGCACGCTGACCGATTGCACCACTGGAGCCTCTGTGCTGAGCCAAACATACAACACTCCCATTCTCCTACACATGATGGCCTTTAGATTTAACGTTTAAAACTAAGAGCTGACATCGTCTCCTCTGTTCATGAACTGTAGGTTTGTACAAGGTACGACTCCGGGAACCACACCAACCTCCCACACATAGACTGTGCCATCACAGGCCGGCCCTGCTGCATCGGAACCAAAGGACGGTAAGGAACGATGTCGCTAAAACCTGCAGGAGTCTGGATAGATTTGACTATCTAAACTGAACACTCCCACATGGATATATCATATATATACAGTTTATCACATATCTTAAACGTGTAGTCATTAGAGATCAAACAATATGGGTTTTTGAACACCAATACGACAATTTTGTTGTTCAATATCTTTAAATTTGACAATTTTTATGCCCACAAATTCCAAGTATTCAGTGTTTCCCCCAGAAATATTTTCTTTTCAGGGTGGAAAAGCCTGTGAAACAGCATTTAGACCATCATGTGACACTAAAACTGTATGTATTTCGTGTTGTAGATGTGAAATCACTTCCAGAGAGTACTGTGACTTCATGCAGGGCTACTTCCACGAGGAGGCCACTCTCTGCTCACAGGTAGGACACACAGAGAACACACACACACACAAACACACACACACACACACACACACACACACACACATACACACACACACAAAGTGCACACAAACACACAAAGTGCACACAAACACAGAATGCCACGACTAACAGAAACCAACATGCATAAAGAGAGAGAGAGACACACACACAGTAGTTTACTACACACACACACACACACACACACACACACACATAAACACACACACACACACACACACACACACACACACACACACACACATAAACACACGCATACAAACACAGTGACTTTGACAAGAATGAAATAGAGTGAAATTATCTGTGGTTTATATTGACGCAAACTTTACGTTTACAGTACATTTTAACTTTTTTTTCAAGGATATATTTATTAGTATGTTAATTTAAATTATTGCATGTAACATAAGTATCATCATTCAATAAAGGTGTGGAAAAGATAATTTAAATCAACATAAAATACAGTAATATAATAGATAAAATAAACAGCTAAAAATAGAAATCTGTCTTTTTTTCCAAAAGAAACTTTTTATTTTTTAAAGAAACTAAAATCAGATATATTTTTTCAATAAGTCTAGACAGCAGTTTAAATTTACTACTTTTTCAAAGAAACCAACATGGTGCTTGTTTTTTCTTGCAGTAGTTACTATTTGTCGAATTATGATGACTGGAAGCTTTTACGCCTAAATCCACTTTCCACATGAGCACAGGAGGTATTTTACAGGCTCTCTCTCTCACACATAGAGACAGGAGAGGGGTGAGGAGGGTTTTTGTCTTCAATCTAAAACTTCCCTGCTCCAGGTGAGGCTCGAACTCACAACCTCGGCATCACTCTGCTGGTCACTGTCTTATAAGTACCGCGCGCTAACCGATTGCGCCACTGGAGCCTCTTGTCTACTTGGAATTTAAAAGATTTTGGACTGAATTCAGCACTGTCATCTTCCTCCACAAGATGGGAAGGAGTCTTGAAGCTGTGCATTGATCAGCCAACGCTTACTTCCAATCACAAATAATGAGTACCGAGGAGTTAAGAGTCCTGATTCTTCCCCTGTAACCTGTGTTTCCCCCTCTCTCTACTGCAGGTGGCCTGTATGGACGATGTGTGCGGTCTGCTGCCTTTCCTCAACCCTGAGATCCCTGACCAGTTCTACCGACTCTGGCTCTCTCTCTTCCTCCACGCTGGGTGACTACACTCTCCTCTTTCTCCTCCATCTCAGAAAAGGCATCAATATTTAAAGTAGCAAGATGTTTATTGCAAAAAAAACATTTGAAATCTTCTCCATGCACAGGAAGTTAGGAATCAAAACCTTTTTTTTTTTTTTCAAACTTTGTTTATTTGAGTTTTCCACACATGAATCATCAACAATATAAGAGCACTTGTAAAATGAGTTTCACTTTGTTTTATATTGCCTTTTTTACTGAGAACTGCGCAATACTTTGTTTAGTAAGATAAAAACAGATATTGATTTTGAAAATGTGGATGATGCACAAAGATTGAGTTGGCTGTTCGCTTATGAAACATTTAGATTAGCTAGTTACCTGGAGAAAGCCTGGGAGATGAGAAAAAAAAGCTCTATATCAAGATAAACTGTAAGTTTGTAGCAGTTCTTTTCAGTGTATTGTTCATTTGAAACCTATCATTTCAAATATGTTATTTGAAAGAATATAGTAGTACTTTATGATGTGGTAATTTATTTTATTTATTTATTTATTTTTGCTCTTATATGTTTCACCGTTTTGTAAAATGGTGGTGTCCTGTAATCCCATGTGGGATGGGCCAGATGTTTGGCATGACACAGAAATAAAAATAAACTAACTAACTAACTGTAAATGACAATGTTATTATAATACAAAAAGGCCGGTTACATAAACAATGACAAGAGGAATCAAAACTTAAAAGCGAAATACAAAACTTCAACCTGAACAGCAACGTGTGAGCACTTTGACCACAGAGAGCTGGACTCACCAAGGATGGCTGAACCTGCTGCAAAAAGGTTTTTTCCAACATCTTAACCCCCAACAGAAATTTAGATCAGAGATGTGTGCAGTTTACTGAGGTCATGCTACATGGTTTCTTGGCGGTGAAGTCCTTCAAACTTAAAAAAAAATTACATTTTCTTTCGCTGCCACTCGGGGGCGCCAAAGTGCAAAGTTGCTAGTGCAGTTTTAATTCCATGCAAGGAATTTATCATAACCCTTATAATCAGCAGTCAGCCAGTGTCAGCTGCTTTTGGTGAACTGGCCCAAATGACTCAGTTCAGAGTTCAGAGTTCATGCATGCATCACCAAATGTCTTTTTGAGGAAGACCTATTTTAATTAAGCAGACAAGGTAGGAAATTAACGTCAACCATCAGCCAAATGTTGGTAAACGTCTGTTAAGTTTATCTCCTCTACCTTCAACTTTGTCAGTCCAAACCCAACCATCATTTTAATTCCTTTTCTATGCTAAACATCTAGTTGGCAGGTAAAATAATGAAAGTGTCTGGTGGATTTTCAGTTGCACTAGCTGTGTTCCTCTCTTAGGTCAAGATTAATACTGAAACCCGGGTCTCCGTGTCTCTGTCTGCAGGATCCTGCACTGCCTGGTGTCGGTGCTGTTCCAGATGACGGTGCTGAGGGACCTGGAGAAACTGGCCGGCTGGCTGCGGATCTCCATCATCTACATCCTCAGCGGCATCACTGGCAACCTGGCCTCAGCCATCTTCCTGCCCTACAGAGCCGAGGTACGATGTCACTCTGCAAAATACACTTTATATGACAGATACTGTAGTTCTGATTGGCTGACTCACATTCAAAGCAATTGTGAAATACCCAATAAACAAACACCAGTGATCGCATAACTTTTGATATAATTGCCAATTTTTTAACCAATTGCCACCACTCATACCATTTCTACAACTGTATTGCTTGGCAGAAGAATAGCATTTCGTTGTTATTATTGAGTAATTGATTTAAACAAAGATTGATTGAACGTGTGCGTTATTTTTTATTACAGTATCGCCTAAATGCTGTACTAAATTCTGCAGTAGGACTGCACCATTTGTCATAAAATATAGAAGTTGTAATATTGACTACTGCAATTTGCAAATTACAATAATATGCAATTTTTCTTAAAGGGAGAGCTGGAAGGGAGAGTTGCACATTGGAGTAATATTTATTCCAACTGACTGAATCCCAAGCATTAACATCTCATTTTCTTTCTCACACACATTTTTAACAATTTATAACCACCAAACACCACTGTGTGTGTGTGTGTGTGTGTGTGTGTGTGTGTGTGTGTGCGCGCCTGCTTCTTTATCACATACTGTATTATGCTTCCCTACTGTTTTCTAAGCACTGATTGCAGCACCAGAGCTTGTATAAGCTCCACATGCCTTGCAAAATAATGCAGCTTGGCTCTAGTTACTCTACTCTCACAGAGTGAAGTCAGGAACATGGACTGTCATTCAATTTTTTAAAACCTCCGCATTGCAGGTGAGGTTTGAACTCTCCACCTCACCATAGCTCTGCAACACAGTGGCTTCTTGTGCAACTGCAGCCCGGGACTGTTTGTCTTGAAGCTTCTTTAGTCCTCACATCCCACCTCGCCTCACTCCTGCTCCATACTCTTAGAAACAATTTGTCAACCTCCCTTTATTCACCTGTTCTTCCCGTCTTTCTCCACTGTTTTCATCCCGTCTCTCCCTCTCCCAGGTGGGTCCGGCAGGCAGCCAGTTCGGCATCCTGGCCTGTCTGTTTGTGGAGCTGTTTCAGAGCTGGCAGATCCTGGAGCGGCCCTGGAGGGCCTTCGCCAAGCTGCTGGGCATCGCCCTCTTCCTCTTCTCCTTCGGCCTGCTGCCTTGGATCGACAACTTCGCCCACGTCTGCGGCTTCGTGTCGGGGTTCTTCCTCTCCTTCGCCTTCCTGCCATACATCAGGTGAGTGAAGGAAAGGTCTTCTTATATTACACAGAGATACTTTTTCTCAGATTGTGTCTGTGCCCTTTCAGTCATGAGACAGTTAAATACCAGTAGGGGTTGTTCAAAAATGTGAGTCACCAACAAACGATTTAACTGCATTAGCCAAAGAGCACATCAATACCACTAGTGTCAGACGTAATCTATAATGTTTTTACGCTGCTTCAAATTGTGTGCCGAGTATCCTGCTGCTCAGATGCATTGATCTGAGACTGACTAGACTAGACTAGATTATTGATTGTAGTATTTGAACATACATTTTTTGTTGCAACTTTGAGTCACCGACAAAATGTTTTCATCTTGAAAAATTCACAGAGAGTTTATAAAAATTTGGCAAAGCAACATTTGTTTGAGTTCAAAATCAATGAAAAAGTAAAATTTATCCAACACTTGCAATATAATTAATCTGCAATGTAATGATGTAGCAGAAACAGATTCTCTCATTTGAAATGAATTAACTATAAATTAGTGATTTTCACTGTGGCCCGCCTTGATAAAAAATGTTAGGTGAAAACCTTGTATCTCCAACATGTCAACTTTTCAGGAACTAAGAAAAACAGTCTTATTTTCAGCTTGTTGATGATGCATTTTTGACATTATCCAGTGGGTTTTAAAAGAGTTTCATAAACCCAACAGGTTGGGGAATTTCTTCAACCTAGAGAGGAGCATGTAATCCTACAGTTGAAGTGATTTACAAGGTTTTCACATGGCAACAGCGATATGCACTCATATGGAGTATTTCAAATAACAGCATCCACCAGTGGCATGTGTTATATGTAAACTTCTTAGAGGTTATGTAGATATGTTTGTATGTTTCGATATGTTTTTCCTCCCCAGTTTCGGGCAGTCTGACATGTACCGGAAGCGGGTCCAGATCTGCGTCTTCCTGCTGGTGTTCCTGGGCCTGTTCTCCGCTCTGGCCGTCCTCTTCTACGTCTATCCAGTGAAGTGCGACTGGTGCGAGTATCTCACCTGCATCCCCATCACCGACAAGTTCTGCGAGAAGTACGACCTGAACGCCCACATCCACTGAACGTCCACCGGCCTTTCAACACGTCAGCAGTGCCGCCATATTTGGCCGTTTCGAACAGTAGGATGTCGTTGAAGCTGAAAATTGCCTTCAGATGTGGGGAAAAGAATAAACAGAGCTAACGTTTGACTGACTCAGCAAAAAAGAAAATAAATCTTCTGGAACGACGATGAACATTCCAGGATTTCACTTCATTACTTGGACTGGAAATGAATGCCAGCCATATTGGTTGTACCACGTGAAAGAGTACGACAGACCCGCTATGAAAAAAAGGCTGTAATGCATGAAAACTTCAGGCATTTGACTGTACATTAATACTTTATGTGCATGGGAACAAAACTAACGATTGAAAGTTGATTGAAAAGGACTAACGAATTATGATTTATGTGTGTGTTTGATCTCTAGCTGGCCTACTGAGTGACCGGTCACTTTGACAGTGATTAAACATCTAGAGGGGCGTTCAGAGGCCAGTTTGTATGCCAAACAATTCATCGCCTCGCTCCTCTGGGAAAACTGACTCAACAGCGCCCCTTAGTGGCCAAAGAGGAACATGACAAGCTCAAATGGCTGCGATGGGGCAGCTGGGGTTTTTTTCTTTTGTACTTTTGTTTTTTTACTGATGTCAAAACAATGTGCTAAGAGTTTTATCCGTTTACTGGATGTCCTTAGAGTTCAAAACTTGCTAGGAGACTGTAAAAATGCCTGACTGTGCCTTATTGACACACACACGCGCACACACACACACACACACACACACACATACACACACACAACCACTCAAACACACGATGTCTAATGGTGCCATATATCAGTTTGTGTTTGTTTCTGGGACCATGCGAGGTGGAGTTCAATCGGTGATGGGTCCTGTTTCCTTCACTGCTATACAAGCTGCATTTCACAAGCTCAAACTGAGTAAAAATCTCCATCAAAATCACATGAAACTTCAACTTCAGTATTGCAAGTTAGTGACTGAATCGGCATTTCATTTCTAACCACGCTGCATTGACTCCATCCTTGGTTCCCACCACAGCCTATAATGCACTTTTTTCACAGATAGGGCGTTTTTTTGTTGTTGTTTTTTTTTATATCTACCCTGCATTACATCTGTAAAGAGGACACCTGTATGTTAATCTGTTGCATCATGTATAGCTGTTACTGTGGTGAACTGTGTCTTTTTGCTATATGGTGGCGTTTTAGCCACCTGACTATAAACACCAAGATGTAGTAAAGAGTCTGGCTCTTTCCTTCACCTGTTTGTGGTTCCATGTTTACGCACCACATGCAGGATGTGTCCAAATATTAGTGACGAAAGCTAAACTTCCTGCTCCAGGTGAGACTCGAACTCACAACCTCGGCATTGCTCTACAGGTTACTGTCTTATAAGTACCGTGCGCTGACCGATTGCGCCACTGGAGACTGAGACAACAGTGCCAAAGGTTTTCCTAAGAGGCAAAATGTTGGTGAAGATGGCCGTTAAATAGAAACAGGTTTCACCACAAGGCCAAAGGTTTTATGTTAGCCTGGATTATCATACAGAGATCTAGTAAAACTCGTGTTCCTGGTTTCACAGCCTAAAAAGCACATGTGAAAAGCTAAAGGTGTTGTATTGGCTGGAGGGAGAGTCTCTAGAGGTTGAGGATGCTTCTCTCTCTTCCTTTCAAGTTTTGTAGTTTAAAACCTCACTGCTCCAGGTGAGGCTCGAACTCACAACCTCGGCATCGCTCTGCTGGTTACTGTCTTATAAGTACCGCGCGCTGACCGATTGCGCCACTGGAGCCTGAAAACCGAATGGTAGGTACCTGCATGTGGAAATAAAATAGAAACAGAGAAAGGCTTTCACGATTAGGTCACAGTTTATCACAGGATTATCACACAGAAATCTGTTAAAACCTTTGTGATCCTGGTGAAGTTCTATTCCTTTTCTTTTCCTCCTACTCCTTTCCTCCTATAAGACTATTCCAGGATCGCAGTGACATTTTCAGGTCACTTTTCAAGGCCTTGACCCTCACACTCCTTCCTTTTTGGTTGCTTGTAATTTTCATGATCTCAGAATTTAAGATTGTTCTACTTTAGCACTTATTGTAAGTCACTCTGGATAAGAACGTCACCTAAATTCCTAAAATGTACATCAATCGTAGAAACAGTTTGACTAAAGCTTAGGACACAAGAGCTTTGAGGGTTTCTGATGGATTTTTTTATGTATTTTTGATCGATTGCAACCACAAGGGTTTCCTGAAGAACCTATCATCATACTGATACTTCCATGAACCTCAAACATTAGATCGCTCTCCTATAGGACCACAGTAGGGACTTTCCTTTCTTATGAGGTGCTTAACCTTAGAAGAAACCCCCAAAACCCCCAAGTTTTTATAGTGTATCTTTCTGTTTTTGTGTTTTAACTTCAAACTGATGGAGGCAGTGGTGGAAGAAGTACTGAGATCTTTTACTTCAGTAAAAGTAGCAATACAACAATGTAAAGATACTCCATTACAAGTAAAAGTCCTGCATTCAAAATCTTACTTAAGTAAAAGTACATAAGTATTGGCAGCAAAATGTACTTAGAGTATCAAAGTAAACATACTCATTATGCAAACTGTCCCCATTTAGAGAGTTATATTTTTCATAAATTATTGGAATATTAATACTGATTTATTGACATACATGTACATGTAAGCAGCATTTTAAAGTTGTCAACGTGAAGCTAATCTTAACAATTTAGCTATACTTTTGGGTAGTCTAATCTATAACAATGCTATTTTATAGTTATTTTATAAAGATGATCAAATGTTTTAAATATAAAATATTGATCTGAAAAGTAACTAGTAAC
>NW_027280917.1:0-36950 GCF_046629955.1 Centroberyx affinis | reverse complement strand
CTCATGAGTAAGATACAATAATATGTATAGATATATATGATAAGAAATATGAGAATTCCCTAAATACCCAAGATGCTGTAGAGCACCACCACATATCCATCCATATTTTTTTTGTGATCAAATATTTATTGTGTGTATAAGGAAGGGGGAGCACCATCACAAGGCAAACAAAGCAAAGTGTACTACAACA
This sequence comes from Centroberyx affinis, assembly GCF_046629955.1. Classification (NCBI taxonomy): domain Eukaryota; kingdom Metazoa; phylum Chordata; class Actinopteri; order Beryciformes; family Berycidae; genus Centroberyx; species Centroberyx affinis. The sequence continues at coordinate 36,760 of NW_027280917.1, read as the reverse complement.
GATACCCCCCCCCCCCCCTCCATTTCCCTTGTTTTTCCTCCCACCAACCCACTCCACCCCCACCCTCTAACCCCTCACATGATGAACCAAGGCAGTGTACATAGATAAAAACAGAAAAACAGACACAAAAACAGCAAACAAACATTAACAAAACTACCAGTACAACCCGCCCATTCCTCCCAACCCCCCTTACCCAGGAATCCCATGATCATTATAGACATAAACCAGCAGCATTCAGACACAAAGGAATTAGATAATTATGCTAATTTCTTCCATCATGCATGATAATATCCACAGAAATAGCCAAGAGTATACATAAAATATATGTGTATATAAGAAGTAACCAAAGAATGTATATATACAGTATATATAATATTCTAAACAAGTAAGCAAGCAAGCAAATACATGAAAGCACAGCTGAAAAAGATAGTTAACCACAAATATTTATAATAAAACACTATTTTTTTCTAGTAGCTTTGACCAGCAAATAATATTTTGTGTTTATCCTTTATATATCCGTATCCATATATGCATCCATATATATATTTTGAGGAACCTGAACTGTGACTTTGCGCTACGTTCCATTCCAAGACAGATATCATAAATTATCAGCTGGTAGATCGTAATTATAACCTCTAAAATATATGTATATAACGATATTTAATTTGATGATTTAATAGATCTGAAGATTTAATGTTATGTCAATGATCTTTGGCAACATTAGCTAGCTTGTTAGCACAGAATTTTAGCAAGTTTAAATATAACTTTGCATTTCAAAATTTATATATTTAACCATTTACTACAAAAGTGTTTGATAGATTTAAGGTCACGTGATGCTGGAAATCAAACTTATGTGTATTTTGAGGATTATAGCCATGTTAACCATATAACCATATTGATGTGACGTCAGATAACCTCATTTCGGAAACGAAGAAAAAATGCATTTTGCCTAATAGGAAGTCAGAATATCCAACCTTATGACATCGCTGGAACGTAGCATTATCATGCGTGACTTTATTATTGGGAAAATATATCATTCAGAAAAAGCAGATAAAATAATAAGACAATGTGGTAACACTTTACAATATGGGTCACTAAGTTAAGGGTTAGTTAATGCTTAATAAGCATTAACTAACCCTTATTAAGCAAGGTGTTCATGTTAACTAAGGTATTAATTTATACATTATTTAATAGTTTAAAAAGATGACTATTAAATAATGTATAAATGAATACCTTAGTTAACATGAACACCCTTAGTAAATGATTACCAGACACATTAGTTAACTGATAATTAAGGGTTAGTTAATGCTTATTAAGCATTAACTAACCCTTAACTTAGTGACCCTTACTGTAAAGTGTTACCGACAAGGTTACACAATCCCAACAACCCGCCTTAAAAAACAAGCCTCGACAATAACACAGTCACAAATTTATATAAGCCTACACTGAAACACACACATAGCACATGGATCTGTGTGCATTGGAAACATCCGGATCAATGCGGGCTGATGATAAACTCAGTCACGGGAGGAGACCGACCCTGGTTCACACACACGCGCGCACACACACACACACACACACAACTGTGAAACAAGGCCTTCTGTTGCCGTGGGAACTGACCTGTGTGAAAGAATGAGCATCGTGTCAATACAGGCTTCACAGCAGCCCTGCGTGTGTTTCTGTCTCTCTGTCTTACTGCCTGCTAGCTGCTCTGGCTGGTGTGTGATTTTAATTGGACAACTCTGCCAGCAGACATCTGCCCTCAGCTTACCATGAGGATTTATTAGTGGACAATTAGTGGACATGGTGTGTGTGCGTGCGTGTCTGTGTGAGAGTGAGTGTGTGTGTGTGTGTGTGTGTGCAAGCGCTGAGGTGAGTAGGGGTGAAATGTTTCACATACACAAACTCCATTCAGCCTAAAAACAAAAGCACACACACACACACACACTAAATAACTGTGATGTGCAAGCTGAGCCCTGATGACACTGATAGAGGCAGGCAGCTCTGCTCAACTTCAGTTGCTTCTAAAAAAAAAAACAAAGAGCAGAGAGAATGAGGAGAGAAGAAAGGGGGAGGACAGAAGCGAAAGAGGGGGAAGGAGGGAAGAAAAGAGGGGCAGAGGAGAAGGTGTCTCCTGGTCCAAGCTTTGGGTCGGGGAGTGTCAATGATCGCTGGCCACTCCCCGTACTCAAAAGACAACATGTCTTGTGGCTGCATTGCATTCTGGTCTATTGAGGCTACTGCCAGTGGAGGAACTGATGTCACTGACTGCGTTCGGAATGGTTCACTCATTCACTCACTCACTCACTCACTATTCCCTGGTTCTCAACATTTTTCATATCAAGGACCCCTAATTTAGTCCACATTAGGGCCACGGACCCCCTCAAGGACCCCTGGTGGTCCCCGGACCCCATTATAAATAACTTGTTGAAATGAGAGTGCCTTCTGTTTTTATGCCCCTAAACTGTGGAACTCACTGCCTCTGGATATTAGAATGGCAAGCTCTCTCTGTATTTTTAAAAGGAAATTAAAGACCTATCTTTTTAATTTGGAGTAATGTTATAGACTTAGTTTTTTTTAAGTTCTAATCATTGGTTTTTACTTTATTTTTTATCCCTGGTGTTTATTTTATTGTATTTTTATTTTATTTTATTGACTCTTATTTCTTGCTTTTTTTTTAAAAAATTTTTACATTTTAGTGTTTTATTGTTGTAATTTTGCTATGTGAAGCACTTTGGGCTGCATGCTTGTATGAAAGGTGCTATATAAATAAAGTTGAGGTGAGTTGAAATTCTAATCATGTGCAAGTGTGGTTTTGTCAACTAAGGTGCTGTCTCCTGATGGTAGCAAGCTCTTTTGGTTTGGCAAACAATAAGCTCGTGAGCTAGCTACAGTGGAGTTTGATAGCAGAAAATGGTTCAGCTATCTAAAACATCAACGGTAAACAGTAGACCGAATCAAAGAGCGAGGGCTTCTTTCTAGAGCCGCCATTTCTTTCTGTACAATTTAACAATTGCACAGAGAGAAATCCATTGCAGAAGAGGCAGTAGCCCTGTTCGAAACCGTTCCTTATTGACCGTATTCACATGGCGGCCATTTTGAACACTCGGGGTGGGAAACGCTACCTGGAAGAGCGGGTCCAGCTCTGTGCTGCTGTTGTGAACCAAGATAGATCATACAAACGTTTTCACATTCTCCACTAAAAAACATATTTGAAACGAATGGAACTCAAGAATCCGGAGGGATATGTTTACATTTTAATATATTTAGTCCATTATCGCTAACTAGCTAGAGTCTAGCCTAGGTAGCTAGTAGCTTACTAACTAGCTAGTGAGCTAACTAACTTCCCTGCTAAATTAAAAAGTTGTTGTGGTGGTTGGTCTCAAAATTGCTAGCTAATTTAGTAAGTGTTAGGTTTATTTTGTGCTCATTTATGTGTTTAAGTAGCCTAATCCTACTTTTATATAGGTTATGCGCCAAACTTCCAGGTAAAGTTTCCCACCCCTAGTGTTCAAAATGGCCGCTGTGTGAATAAGGTCCGTTACAGAGCTGGCGCATCAGTGTGTCCAAACTCTCAATGGTTAATTTGGTTCACTGTATAGTTCACAATGTACCCTACAATTTCTCCTGTATACCACAATGCAGTGTGACTTATCAAAGAAGAAGAAAAAGAGTAGCTAGCTTGTCGCTACCTTGTGAGCTCGCTAATCTTGAAGTGGCATTGCATCATCTACGTTTGGCCACTGGAATAGGAAAAATACTCCTACATACTCACATAATTTTTTAACTGTGTTAAAAAAAATTGTATTGCTGAATATTGCAGTTATAAGAATACATGTAGACAGCTTTTTTTGTATCATTTCTTCATACTTGCTTGAATATAAAGGTGGATACTCTCTGATGTGTACACCCTTGTCTGAAATACTTCTCTAACTGACAAAAAAATGCATCTCGTATGATTTGGAAATTGCAGTCAATGTGGTGGTGTTTCTTATAGTGTTTGTTTGGCCTCATATTAAGTTGCATACATTAATTTCCATCTACAAGTCAAATGCTCCACGAACACAAAATTTAGTTCTGGACTGATGCAATAAGCCAATTTCCCTCCAAAATTCAGCGGCCATGAAAGTGGAGGCTGGCTGAGGTTTGTTAGCTCCTCTAGCTAGTAAGATAATAGTGGAAGAGCTTAGCATTGCGAGCACAAAGACAGCTAATCCTCTGCAGCTAAACTGGATTTCCATCTAACCCCGCTCACAACCCAACTAAGGCTTTCCTCTACACACACACACACACACACACACACACACACACACACACGAACACATAGCTTGTCTTAGCCTCCCTTCCTTAGTGTCCAGACATGCAGCTAAATCACTAGTAAACAGCTTGTTTACTTTGTAATAACACACCCGTCAGCTTATTTTATTACACCAGTTCCAAGAAGGGGAACTACCTTCACAACAGCACTGTGTGTGTGTGTGTGTGGACTTATGTACACTATGGTGGTCATGGTAGGGTTGGGTACAATGAACTGTATCAGAGGTACACCAGTAACCTCTATAGCAGTGATTCTCAACCTTTTTCATATTTCAATTTAGTCCTCATTAGGGCCACAGACCCCCATTTGATGAGATTTTATCTCTCGGACCCAAATCTGAGAATATTTTTATTGTTAGATATGATTTTATCCAGAATTCCAAGACTATCTGTATTGTAGGTAGAGAGATAACAGTAGAACTATGATCAAAGACAGTCATTCTTTTGCATTCTCTAATTGTGTTAATTCTTGTGAATTAAATAATGGTGAAGTTTAACAATTCATCAATTTGCTGGGGACCCTCTGGAACCCCCTCGAGGACCCCTCGTGGTCTCCGGACCCCTCGTTGAGAACCACTGCTCTATAGCATATATTTTGAATAAGGGTCTTCTACCGGTAGAGCCTCATCATTTCACTTGACCCCGTAAATGGAAACATCCAAATACGCATCGCAAGAATTGTCGTCAGCCAATCGTGTGGCCAGGTGCCTCGGACAGCCGTGCCTCCATTGGTTTATTTAGAGAAGAAATGGCAAACTTTTTCATCACTTCAAATCCAAAAGCACTGTAGAATATGAGGAGAGCAACAGAAAAAGCCAGTGAACAGTCGAGCAGTGGTAGGAATATGAACAAGTTTGCTCAGAAAGTTCTGCTTTCTCATACATTTCCTAAATGCTGTCCATACGAGAACAAGACTAAGTGCACCTAGTGGTTTTCTGGAGCAGTGGTTGTCAACATGGGGTCCAGGGACCAGCAGAGGTCCTTGAGGGGGTTCTAGGGGGTCCCCAGCAAAGTGATCAATTGTCAAACTATTTAATTCACTAGAAGTTAAAACAATTAGAGAATGTAGAAGAATGACTGTTTTGATCATAGCTTCACTGTTATCTCTCTACCTACAATACAGACAGTCACGGAATTCTGGACAAAATCATATCTAACGATAAAAAATATTCTCAGATTTGGGTCCGAGAGACAAAATCTCATCCAATGGGGGTCCATGGCCCTAATGTGGACTAAATTAGGGGTCCTTGATTTGAAAATGGTTGAGAATCACTGTTCTGGAGAACTGGGTGGACTGTGTTCCAAAGAATTCTGTATTTGGTTTACGTCATAGTCGGGATGGGAAACACTATGCAGAAGACGAGCAAAGCAGATGCAAACTAGCAACCTATTCCTTTAACAGGAGGCAACCTCAACCAGTGTACCAATGTTGGTATCTATACTAGTCTTTTATGCCTATTTTGCAATTTTAAGAAAAAAACAAAAATATGTAAGGGATATTACCATTATTGTCCATATTTTGATATGAATTTTAGGCTGTACCACCCAGCCCTATTACGTGTGTGTGTGTGTGTGTGCTCACTAAGCTGGGTGCCTCATGCTACACTTGAGGCATTTCAGTTAGAGGAACTGACTGTCCCATGAGGACTGACCCAAAAACCCTTTCCTTCTGAGCAACGCCACGCTGCTGTGATTTAAGGACAGATAGGCAGGCGGCAAGGCGCACAAACACACACACACACACACACACACCGCTAACCTCAGCAGTATGGTAGGCTAGTTGAGAGGGAGTGTACGTGGGACAAGGTCAACTGCTTTAGACCATGTACCGATCACACCACAACACACACACAAACACAAAGCTTAAGCTCATTATTTAAGCATCTTATGTCGAAAGGGTCTGGCTGCAGACCTCCACTGTCAGGTCAAGGAGTCAGGCCAGCTCCACGCTCAGGTCTCTTCTTCTCTCATTCTAATGACGCAGCCCGACGTTCTTCTTCATCGTTGTTTTTGACAGTGCCACTACTATCTTTTTCTGTCGGCTAATTTTAACGGCTCAATCCGACGTTGTTGTAGGTCGGTTAATCAATGTTTTTGTTTTGTTAAATTATTAAAACATCAGCTAGAAACGGAGGGGAAGGATGAGATATCTCCTGCAACTTCTATTGTTCTGATATTTCATCTCTCCCGGTTGTACCATCCAAACTTTTTGTGGCAGCCTCGCAGGGCTTTTATTTTGAAAAGAAAATGCGGTACTGGGAGTTCAAAATAACTGACGAAGAAGAGACCTGAGCGTGGAGCTGGCCTGACAGTAGAGATTGGCCTGACAGTGGAGGTCTGCAGCCAGACCCCCCCCTCTTATGTTCATAAAATGCTCTTAATGAGTACATTCATCAGTATCCCTACTGAGGCACTTAGAAGTAGCCTACTGCTATTCAGTTAATATTGTACAAATCATGTCATTGAATTTAAAATACTGTCAGTAATGATGAAACATTATCACATCATTATTGCTGCTTTTCAGTAATCGTTGAAAGTTCTCAGGTAAATATAGCGTTCAACATAGTGTATGCTAAAGCATTAGCACAGAGCCTGCTATCACTCAACACAGTGCATTCTAAAGTGTTAGCATGGAGCCTGCTATCACTCAACACAGTGTATGCTAAACCTTTAGCATGGAGCCTACTACCACTCAACATAGTGCATGCTAACACTGAGCCTACTATCATTCAACACAGTGTATGCTAAACCTTTAGCATGGAGCCTACTATCACTCAACACAGTACATGCTAAAGTGTTAGCATGGAACCTACTATCACTCAACACAGTGTATGCTAAACCGTTAGCATGGAACCTATTATCACTCAACACAGTGTATGCTAAAGTGTTAGCATGGAACCTACTATCACTCAACACAGTGTATGCTAAACCTTTAGCATGGAGCCTACTATCACTCAACACAGTGTATGCTAAACCTTTAGCATGGAGCCTACTATCACTCAACACAGTGTATGCTAAACCTTTAGCATGGAGCCTACTATCACTCAACACAGTGTATGCTAAACCTTTAGCATGGAGCCTACTATCACTCAACATAGTGCATGCTAACACTGAGCCTACTATCACTCAACATAGTGTATGCTAAACCGTTAGCATGGAACCTACTATCACTCAACATAGTGTATGCTAAACCGTTAGCATGGAGCAGTAGAGCAAATGATCTACTAGGGACACATGCATGATTTTGGTGTCTATGTTCTCATCGCTTAACCGCTAAGTTGACCAACGGGACAATACACCAAAAACTCAACCTATTCCTTTAACAGGAGGAGCCAGTTTTCACTGAAAGTCAAAACTTTATGGCAAATCAGACGTCGCAGTGTTTTAAAACTATAAACTGAAAGCAGAAACTCGCAAGAGAATGTTGAACGTGTCGCCCGTCACCTCCATGATAAGCATCGTCTATGAATGTGCAGTTTAGCTCACTGAAAACACAGAAGTCACACAGCAAAAAGGGAAGGACAGGACGGCTGCTGTAAACACTCATATTCCCCAACGCTGCTGGGGAGCGCGCTCTCATACAGGGATTGAAATTACACTTTGGCCTATTTTTTAGGAGTTAGTGAGTGTCAATATGTCTCTCCTCAAGGAAAAATGTATTATTATCTTTAGATTCAATGGTAATTTTATGGAATGATTTAAGCCAGTGGTTCTCAGCGTGGGGTCCGGGGACCGCCAGAGGTCCTTGAGGGCATTCCAGGGGGTCCCTAGCAAATTGATGAATTGTTAAACTTCATTATTTTGTCATTTTAGAATGACTATTTTGATCATAGTTTCACTGTTATCTCTCTACCTACAGTACAGATAGTCATGGAAGTCTGGACAAAATCATATCTGACAATAAAAATATTCTCAGATTTGGGTCCGAGAGACAAAATCTCATCAAATGGGACTCTAATGTGGACTAAGTATGGGGTCCTTGGTATGAAAAAGGTTGAGAACCACTGATTTAAGCTAGTCATGCATGCTAAACTGATGTATACACATGCTATAAAACACTGTAAAAAAAATGCACCTCTCTCAACTCTAAACACACCGATGTACAGTGAATTGGTGAAACTGCTCAGTACGTGCTGCCTGTTTGTCCCGGGCTGTGAGTGCCTCCTGCCTGTTACGCTACATTTCCGCTCCACTCTCTTCCACCTGAGGGGATGCAGTTTGTCACATTGTTTACGGCCAAACTAATGTAGTCAGCGAGTCAAAGGGAAAGCACCATGGGCAGCGACGCTCCGCTACAAATGGATGGTATCGACTGAACACGACGCTGAAATATTTAACAGGCTATGTGCGGGTTTCAGAAAGGCAAATTTAAGGCTTTTTTATGACCTAGGTGGAATTGAATGGAATACACACAAAGCTAGCAAAACCAGCCTATTTCTGACGGAACATAGCTAATGAAAGTTGTGAAGCTATAATTGGAGTAGACTAAGAAAAAAGACACCAGGAAATGAAATGTTTTCCTACATGCTATATTGCATTAACCCTGTCCTGTATGGAGGGTTTTAAGGGCCGAAACTAAATATATAAATACATAAATAATTCTATAATTAAATGCTTAAATAAATGAATACATATATATAATTATATAATAAAATGCTTAACTAAATGAATAAATAAATAATTATATAATTTAATGCTTAATAAATATATAATTATATAATAAAATCACAAATTAAATGAGACATTAAATATATAAATGTTAAATTTATTTGCGTATTTATTTATTTATATATATATGTGTGTATTTACACATTTGTACATTTATTTATTCATTCGTATATTCATTTATTTATTTACTTATTCATTTATTCACACATTTATTTATCTATTTATAATTTTATTTATTTATATATACTTTCATTTATCCATAGTGTAACTTGCTGCAGTGAAATAAATAAATCTGTCAACTTCATCCATCAAAAGTCAGCATGAGACTTAAAACCCTCCATAGTCCTGTATTGACCTAAGGTTACACATGCATGTGGGTCAACTGTGACCAACTAGTCGTAATATAATACAACATAAGAAAATAAAACCAACACTACTGCTGGTCCCATTCACATCTTTTGGTCAAACTTCACAACTCATGGCATTTTCCCAATTTCATTTGCCTTACTTTCCAAAATATCACTGAATGAAAAGAACCTTTTTTCAGACATTTTAAGGACTCGCAAACACCCTGATTTACATACAGCAATCAAATATGAGAGTTTCCTGAAGCTGCCAGTGCACACAACAAACAACTTGACATGGGCAGATTATCTAACTTTATAAAACTCACCACACCTGCAATATAGAATAACTTCATGATGTTTGTAACATTCCTGGTCACACATTTTAAGAGGAAGGTGGTGGGCCAATCATAATGCATGGTATCAGATGGCCTATAATGACACAGACCTATTGAATATGAGGGATTTAATAAATAACAAATATTCTTCCTTCCTTTCCATTACCCAGCTATTAATCTGACTGCAATTAATCATTTCTGATAACGATTTGCATATAGCGAGACATTTTACAATTCCACTATTCCACCATTGTATGACTAATATGAAGTATCCCAACCAACACACACACTTCAGTCTAACCTCTATCCTCCGTATCCACTACATGAGAAACTACGTGACAAAGCGACTGCCATCTCATGTACATGTACGCTGCTGGGGTTCACTTACTCACCACACTCTCTCTCTCTCTCTCTCTCTCTCTCTCTGTCTCTCGCACGCACACGCAACACACACATATGCAGGCGAGTTAAATGCCACCGAGTGATGTAGAAGCCTTGAACATCACTGTCTGTCTGTGTCCCATGTGGTTCAGTGCCTCGCTCCTCATATGAGAAATGCTTAAGACCTTTTAAATCAGACGCACAGCCACAGAAACTCATCCGGACACAGCCATCAGCAGCCCATAGCAAGGCAACTGGCTTCCCCCAAAATCCCCTTAAAATGAGTTAAGGGAGTTATCAATGGAGGAGACCACATCAAAAACCACCTTAAACACCCCTTAATGTTTGACTGCTTACTTTCTAATTTAATGTAAAATTCAGGGAGACAGGAACTTTCCATTAATAACCCTGAAAACCATGCACAAAAGCCATAAAGAAAATCCCTTACATTACTGGTGTCTCTGTGAATCAACCCATGAATAAATCCCTTATAAACCCATGATACTAACCTTACATTTTTAAAAGCTATGTTATTTTTAATGGATAATTACTGTTTATGCAATGGGAAATTAAGAACGTTTCAGGGATAAAATTAAGGAGTTTGGTTATGTAGTGAATTGTTTTACTAACTTTTACTTTTAGTCAAAGAGGTGAGGTGAAAGAAACACAGAAATGCCAATCTATATTCATCATCTGTGAGTAAAATTGAAATCCAAAAAGACAAACTGACAAAAAAAAGATGACTCAAAATTGTCCTGCACAGAGTTCTGAACCAATTCCGACTTGAATCGGAGAAAGTTGTTGAGAAGCCCATGTGCCTTTTTTGATAAAAAAAAAGAGGAGAGAGAAGAGCTAGGTAGGAGTATAGGAGACTCTCCTCCAGGAATCACACTTACATAGTTGAGGTGAATACAGTTCAATTCAAGACTTTAAGATCTCATTAATCCTAATTTGCATAACATTGAAGACCAATTTCACCCCATATGTAAGCCTGGAAAAAAAAAAATCTAAAACAGTAGCAGTATGACAGTATACTGTCTGCACAATAAGCCACATTTCTCACTCGAAAAGTAGTCCCTACCCCAAAAAAAAGCACTTTTACGATCATATTTAAAACTCAAACACAACATTTGACCATATTAAAGACATTTGAAGGCTTTAAATTTAGATATTTCAATTCATTTTAAGACTCTTTAGGACCTGTAGACACCCTGCTCTAGAGGAAAAAAAGCAGTGCAAACACACTACTCCACTCTCTCTCTGCTATCCATCCATGCATCCATTTCTTGATCCCTGCATAGGGTGAATACAGTTAAATTCAAGACTTTAAGATCTCATTAATACTAATTTGCATAAAATTTAAGACCAATTTCACCCTAAATGTAAGCCTGAAAAAAAATCTAAAACAGTAGCACTATGAGAGTATACTGTCTGCACAATAAGCCAGATTTCACACCAGAAAAGTAGTCCCCCCCCCCAAAAAAAACGCTCTGAACCATATTAAAGACATTTTAAGGCTTTAAACTGAGATATTTCAATTCATTTTAAGACTCTTTAGGACCTGTAGACACCCAGCTCTAGAGGAAAAAAAGCTTCTCTCTCTGCTATCCATCCATCCATCCATCCATCCAGCCATCCAGCCATCCATCCATCCATCCATCCATCCATCCTCGCGTATCCCACCAATCGGAGCAGACAGGAGTTCCCGGCAGGTGCGTAGAGGACCACCAGGCTGCCTTTCAGCTGCTCCGTGTCCAGCCCCCTCAGCTGGATCCTGGCCCCCCCACCGCCTCCGCCTCCGCCTCCCCCTCCCCCTTCCCAGCAGCCGTCCCAGCCGCCCGCGCCCGCCCCGGCCCGTCGGGGACACCGGTGCCATCTGGGGTAGCCCGTGCAGCACCCGCTCGGCAGCCACTCCAGACTCATGGACTCGGTGCCTTCCTCCGCGGCGCGCGTCTAACCCGGAGCGGCCATTGGCTCGCCCTAGTCCTAGTCAAAGCCCTGGCCAGAAGAAGAAGAAGAAGAAGAAGAAGAAGAAGAAGAAGAACCCCCCCTCCCACCACCCCCCCCCCACCCCAAACGGTTCAGGCTCAGGGGGTACGGCGTATATATATGTCCTAGAAGCGGGTAGACTTTCCACCTTCCTGCCTCGGACGCCTACCTCCAATCTGGATAAGCCCCTTGTGCGGTGGACGGATTAGCCTAGCCCCGGGGAGGGAGGAGAGACTAAAAATAACTCGCGAACTCACTCACAGCGCCTCCGCCACCTCCTCCTCCTCCTCCTCCTCCTCCTCCTCCCGCCACCGCTCCTCCCGTCCCGCGGAGAGTCCTGAGCGCTCGCACGGCGCTCCTCCACTTCCTGCGGAGGCCGGATGACATGGCCCCGGAGGTTGCGAGCAGGGGGGGAGGGTGGGATCCACAGGTTCAAAGAGAGAGAGAGAGAGAGAGAGAGGTTTCCCGAAGCTTGGCCCCCCCCACGACAGACCGAGAGCGCTCCTCCTCTCCTCCCCTCCTCCCTCTGTCTGTCACACTGCACGCGCTCGCCCGCTGCTTTTCCTCTCTGTCCCTCTCTCTCTCTCCCTCTCTCTCTCTCCCTCTCTCTCCCTCTCTCTCCATACTTGTAAGGACTACAGCATCATTCCCTAACCCTATCCTTAACCCTCACCACTGCATGCCTAACCTTAACCTTTACCCTAATCTAATCCTAACTTTAATCTTATTAAGCCTAAACACAAATGCTGAACCGTAAAGGAATAGTTCACCCAAAAATGAAAATTTGGTCATTATCTATTCACCCTCATGTCAGTCCAAACACCAGTTTGTATGTCCACATAACACACAGCACTGCTCCATATATAGCGTTCTACAAAAGAACTAAAGTAGCCGGGTCCTGGTGCTTTAGAGTTCCAAAAAGCGCAAAAAAAACGACCATAAAATTACTCAAAACGAATTAACCCAAGTGTTTTGAAGCCGTACAATTGCACTGTGGGTCCAAAGTCCGATATTTTCTGCTAAGGTCGTCCTACAGCGATCTAGTGGAAGAGAGATGCTGCCTTTTTGCGCTCCTCTTAAGCATGTACTTCCGAGTTTTATAGTCTTAAAAGTCGTAAATGTAACGTATTCAAGCACTTTTTAGTCAGAAATAACAAAATGGACCTGAAAACTGACATAAAAGTGTCTGTTTTGGTGACTATTTTTTACAGACCTACTTGCAACTGCAGAGTGAAGAGGAGAATATTCCCATTGACACTGTTTTGTCATTGATATTTAAATTTAAAGTTTATTGGCTAAAAGTTGTACATGCTTGACACCTAAAAGTTCAACAGTGAGAATGTCACATCTTGGGTATCATGCAAGAAACACTTTATTGGGTTGTTGAAGCGCGCTCTACACAAAATTACAATACTTCCAACAGCATTTGAAGGCAGCATCTGCAGCTTGCTACTGCTGTGAAGGTTAGTGTGGTGCAGAACAAGTGCAGAACATATAGGAGATAATGACGTAATAGAATATTAAATATTGGACTGTTGGACCCACAGAACACTTGGATTATGCTGTTTGGCGTAATTCTATGGTAATTTTTTGCCCTTTTTGGAGCTCTAATAGAGTTTCAGAGTAGGGCTGAACGATTTTGAAAAAATATCTAATTGCGATTATTCTGACTGATATTGCAATTGTGATATGATTTGCGATATTAGAGGGAATGATAATTTTTACATCATTATTCTAATTTTCATTGAAAAACGTATTAAAATGATTATGGTGCGATTTTTGCGGGGATCTGTACCAAACAAAGATGTTTTCTTAAGTCTGTAGAATATGATGTGTAGGCCAGGACATCTCTGCAGCACCACAATATTTCATTTAAAATGCTATTTTGACACATTTCACCTTTAACAAATATTGCGCCTCCTGCGATTTGAAAATTGCAGTAGGCCATATTGCGATTTCGATAAAATTTCGATTAATTGTTCAGCCCTAATTTGAAGGCAGCATCTGCTTGCTACTGTTGTGAAGGTTGGTGTGGTGTAAAACATATAGGAGATAATGATGCAATAGAATATTAAATATTGGACTTTTGGACCCACACAATTATGGATTATGCTGTTTGGAGTAATTCTATGGTCATTTTTTGCCCTTTTTGGAGCTCTAAAGAACCTAGACACTTTGTTCTTTTGGAGCAGTGTTAGCAAATTCGTTGTGTTATGTGGACATACAAACTTCACCAGTGTTTCAACTGACATGAGGATGAGTGAATAATGACCAAATTTTTATTTTTGGGTGAACTATACTTTTAACCAACTTTAATTGGGAAAGAAAGCTTTTAGGTTTTCTGCACCTACTGCATGGAACAATCTACAGTCTGATCTTAAACTTCAAAACTTAGTAACCCTGAATGATTTGACCAGGTTGTCTGTGTGCAAATGTTCTATCTGATCATTTTAATGTTACTCAAATCTATGTGTTTTCTATGTGTTTTTTATGTAAATTTTTTGTTGACACTCCGTGTTGCTGCTATTCTTGGCCAGGTCTCCCTTGTAAAGGAGATCCTTGATCTCAATGGGACAACCCTGGTTAAATAAAATTAATAATTAAATTACCCTAATCTAATCCTAAACTACTTGACCCTTACCCTTACCCTAATCCTAATCTTAACCTGACTCTGAAAGTTTAAAACTCAAAGTGATTCTCACAAGGCTAGATGTAAGGCTGCATCCCTGTCCTCCAGTTTGCCAGTTGGCTCCACTCTTATGCAACCCTCAGACAACAATGCCCTACATTTACACACACAAACAATTATCCGTACCAGCACTCACATTGCCAGCCAAATGTCAATATCAAACACGTGTACACTCTCTCTCTCTCCCATGCTACTGATGTTGTTCTCTTTGACTCTTTTGGACTACTCTCCTTAGATCAAATCACTGCTGCAGCTCTTTCTTACCTCGTCCTGATCCAGCAGGTGGCCCATTTGGGTACTACTGAATAGATTTATTCTAGACAATGCATGCAATCATGTAACCCCAAAGGAAGGCTATTGCAGCAAGAAATGTATTGTTTTTTAATAATGAAGCTTTTAAGTCAAACCCTTGTAAGGCTTGGTTGAGCTGCTGGAGCTGGAGAATTATAGACTTGAAAAAGGCATCCGCACACTCAAAATCTGTGTAAAAATTTTACAAATTTTACATTTTGGTCAGGAGACCTTCAAGGAAATAATGAATCTTTGGCAACTGTTCTCTTTTTTTCCCCACAGCTAGTCCTGAGTAGGGCAGGGCGATAATTCAATATTATCGTTTATATGATATATGATTATATGATATTTTGATATCGTGACACACATTTCTGCTGTCTGAATTGATGCTGACAAGCAAATTTTACTTAAAAACTTTGATAAAATGAGGTATTGTAGGAATATTATTTGAAAATTTCTGTTTTGTCTGACATCACACCTAACATTAACATTCGGTTCAATGAGATGAACATTAATTTGATAATTTAATGTGATTTCGCATACATGAACCATATCGTGATATACTGTATATTGATAGATAAAAATCCTTATGATTATCGTGATATTGATTGCGACCATATCCCCCAGCCCTAGTCCTGAGTCCATCTTTAAATGTATGTGTAACATTTTGTGTTTGTTAAAATGAAGACCCGTTTCCCATAAACCACGAAACCATGCCATAAAACCCATAAAATAACCGTTTACGGTAATTATACTAATGTCTCAAAATGACAACCAACTACCAACTGACTGGCTGAGGTTTCCAAACAAGTGGGAAAAGACAGCCAAACTGGGTGGCTGTGTGCCTCGGGGGCTCACACCCGATTCTTTGTCAGCCTTTAAAATAGATGACACATCACTGTCCGCTCTGCACTCAGGTGGGCCTCTCAATAATTCATAAGGAAAAAGTGCACAGTTAGACATAAGTTGGCGCTGGAGAAGAGCCATGCCCTCCTCTGCTGTGGAAACCGTGAAGTGCTTTTTTGAAACGCATGCTCTTTAAAGCAGTGACATCTGTGAAAAGACCCCATACAAGCATCCCATGTCAAATATGTTTTCATGCAGACTCGATTGCGTTAGATCAGTGGTTCTCAACGTGGGGTCCGGGGACCACCAGGGGTCCTTGAGGGGGTTCCAGGGGGGTCCCCAGCAAATTGATGACTTGTTAAACTTCAGCATTATTTCATTTACAAGAAGTGAACACAATTAGAGAATTCTCTGTTATCTCTCTACCTACAATACAGATAGTCATAAATTTCTGGACAAAATCATATCTAACAATAAATATAGATCATAAATATATTATTCATTTGATGGTGAAAGTCTAAGTTCTTTGCTTTTTTTTGTGGATATGGAAGAGATATATGTGATATGATGATATGTGTCACAAGATAATATGTTCCCCTACACTGTATTTAAGGGAAATTATCTACTAATATATCTTTAATATAACTATAATAAATTTGACAGCTTTAAAGGAATTCCAGCATGATTGTTTTTTTTTTTATTTTCCATCCCTTTACCATGAATTCCGTTTTTCCATGCATGTACCACAATTAAAGAGATTTTAAAATCAGCTTTGGGCTCATTCACTCCCATTCAATTCCAAACAGCACAGGAGACAACTCTGGAGACTCTGGAGATTTTATCAGGCTATTAACTTTTACATTATGAAAGAAGTTCTGTTCACCGTTTCATATTAATGTGCACATTGGGGACAGGAGGGGGCGTCTTTACTTCCGCTTTCTGCTTCTCTGATTTCTGCACGTTTTCCTCTCCGAAATAAAACTTTCAACCAACGTTTTTATTCGTGACGCATTCATGTAAAAACTGTCACAATTAAAATAAACTGTCTCTGACTGAACTATCATATGCATATGCAAATTTAATGAACATACAGCCTTCGTCAACCCTTCTCAAATTGTGTATAGTTAACCATGCTGAGACACAGCAGGGTAACGTCAGGTGGGTTTATTGGATAGTTATTGGGAAGTACACTGGATATCAGATATTTCAATTGCGATATGTCTTGCAATACATTTTAAAGTTTTAGTATTTTACCTTTAAAATATGGCTTTGAACACTTTCAGTTGCTCTACAATGATAGATTATACACATACATCCCAATGGATTTTCCATGACTTCTCATATTCCAAAGTAATTTGGTGGGTAGAGAAAGGCCTTGCCAAATGCTTCTTAATCTCCTATCTCACTTACTGATTGTATATATTACGAAAATCAATTTTAAAAATGCCCATATTGCAGCACTTGCAACATCCATATTGCATTGTTTCATATTACAATATCAAACTCCTAACTGAGTTATTGGTAATCTTCTATCATTATGCTGTGGAAAAGTGTTTTTAATTAAAAAATCTTTCATGAAAATAGATTTTTGCATCAAAGCTATGGGTGTTTTTATTCGTAAAGCATGCATGTAAAAACTGTCACAATTAAGATAAACTGGTTTATATTTCTATGTTTTAGTCCAAAGACCAATTGAGTTCATCTATTTCACCGTCTTGCGGGTAGGGTTTCCCCCAAGTATGACAAAAATCAAATATGGCTGCCATATAAATAAAGCACATTTCAATAAAGACATTTTTAGTGCATATACTTATTTTGTACCCCCAGCCTTTCTGTAAAAAGTTGAATAAAATCCCTCATATTTGACGCTGATGTGGACCCAAACATAGTTAGGCTGAGGCTGAATGCTACACTGCAGCCTTTACTCTAATGAAGCTCATCCTAGCATGGCTGGCGGCTTTACATGGGATGTTGCCTTCACCCACATGCTCCACAATCACACTGAGGCTCTCTCTCTCTCTCTTTCTCTCTTTCCGTTTGTCTCTCTCCCTTTCTTCTCCTCTTGACTCATGGGTCACGTGTGTGTGTGTGTGTTGTACGTTGCGTATGAGATGCGGAGAAATGAGGAGGGACAATGTGTGAAGGTTGGAGTGTGTGTGTGTGTGTGTGTGTGTGTGTCTGCGGGTGGCCCTCAAAGCTTCAGACAGGCCTGCTCTCTGCTGTCAGAGCGCATCGGCGTCACGACACCCGCACGCCACAAACACACACACACACACACACACACACACACACTCGCTTCCCTTTCTCTCCGCGTTCCTCTCTGTCTCTCCATCTCTGGAGTGCCACTTATTGCCGTAGTATGGGGACACACTGACTACAAGTGGCAAGTCTCACGATGTAATATAGATAAGACTGGATTAGATGAACCTTAAATCATCCCTGTGGGGGAAGTGGGTCACTGCAGAAGCAAGTAGTAGTGGGATACGGCCAAGAAGAGTAGGAAATAAACAAGAATAGAGCAATTGGGAATCAGGTTTTCCACACTTTTGTTTTGTAGCTGTGGTCAGGGAGGAACCTCCATCATATCAGAGGTGGACAACACTGACTGGCTAATAAAAGCTCAATATTGTCCCAATATGCAAGCAAACCAATGTCTGGCATCAGTTGGCAACTGACTAGGGATGGGACGGTATATATCAAAATTCAATATATCGCAATTAGGGCTGAACAATTAATCAAAATTTTATTGAAATCGCAATATGGCCTACTGCAGTTTTCAAATCGCAGGAGGTGCAATATTTGTTAAAGGTGAAATGTGTCAAAATACCATTTTAAATGAAATATTGTGGTGCTGCAGAGATGTTCTGGCCTACACATCATATTCTACAGACTTAAGAAAACATCTTTGTTTGGTACAGATCCCCACAAAAATCACACCATAATCATTTTAATACGTTTTTCAATGAAAATGAGAACGATGATGTAAAAATGATCATTCCCTCTAATATCGCAAATCATATCGCAATTGCAATATCAGTCAAAATAATCGCAATTAGATATTTTTTCAAAATCGTATACCAGTATGAGAAAGTATGTGAAAACTTGCCGCATATACTGGAAAAGTTACAACATATAAAGAATGTAAAATGAGATATGGAGCATCGCGTTCAGGCAGAATACTGAAGTCGTGCACGCTGTCAGCTGATTGGCTATCACCTGTCCAATCCAACAGCTGACTCTCATTGCCAATCACGTTCAAACAAGTCAATGAGGCGGTCTTTATAATCTGCCAGCTCACACTGCTGATCATTCACGCCACTGCTGCTGTTGACCCAAGTCGATGCAAACCCCCTCCACCACCCCAACCTCCTCCTGTTATTATCTGCAAGGATGCTTGTGCAAGCTATATCCAAATTATGTCTGGTTTTATGTTGGTTTCATATTATTAATGATATGTTTACTATGCCTTGGGGTTTATTGCGCTCCCTGCAGAATCTGTTGCATGCTGCGTGGATTCATTGGGGAGCACCCTCAAGAGCAGAGCCTTTTCCGCCAAATACAACTGTGTAACCACTAGTGGGCCCAACTCCTTTGACATGTCTCTGACTGAACTATCCATCATATGCATATGCAAATTTAATGAACATACAGCCTTCGTCAACCCTTCATAAATTGTGTATAGTTAACCATGCTGAGACACAGCAGGGTAACGTCAGGTGGGTTTATTGGATCGTTATTGGGAAGTACACTGGATATCAGATATTTCAACTGCGATATGTCTTGCAATACATTTTAAAGTTTTAGTATTTTACCTTTAAAATATGGCTTTGAACACTTTCAGTTGCTCTACAATGGTAGATTATACACATACATCCCAATGGATTTTCCATGACTTCTCATATTCCAAAGTAATTTGGTGGGTAGAGAAAGGCCTTGCCAAATGCTTCTTAATCTCCTATCTCACTTACTGATTGTATATATTATGAAAGTCAATTTTAAAAATACCCATATTGCAGCTCTTGCAACATCTATATTGCATTGTTTCATATTACAATATCAAACTCCTAACTGAGTTATTGGTAATCTTCTATCATTATGCTGTGGAAATGTGTTTTTAATTAAAAAATCTTTCATGAAAATAGATTTTTGCATCAAAGCTATGGGTGTGTTGTCGTCTTTCTCCGTAATTTGGCCTCACAGAACAGTACAAAAGCATTAGCAATGTTAGATGTAAAGTTATATCTCAGTAATGAGAGCATGTGGTTTTCCTCCATTGTACAGGCTGTACTGTAATTAGCTGCTAATGAAGTGTCAGCGAGGACCTGAAGTGTTACTTTGGTGTTAACTACATGTTCACACTGCATTCCACACGGTGGTACAATGTGTATAAATAGCTTTATATAAGGGGCTTAAAGATATTTCAGGAAAGGTAAATCTTGGCTTGCACTCCCGTGATATTGGATTTTGCAGGAGACAAAAAAAAAAGTGTTATTTTCAAAGCTGTACTAGGCAATTTTGTACGTTGGCACCCCCAGATGGCAGCAAGAGGTAACTGTTTGAATTTTTAGCACTGCAATACCCAGAATTCCTGAGCGGTGAGGTCAGCAAACTAAATGGTAACGCTTTATTTTCCGGGTCCACAATTTCCTACTAATTTCCAAGAAAGGAACTGTTAATTTCTTAGGAAGTTTTCAGGAAAGAACCATGAAATGATGTACTAATTATAGGAAAAAAATAGAGAAAGAGTTCAATGGTAGCTGGTACTTGGTATGTACCTTCCAAGACAGAACCATGAAATGATGTAGTAGTTCTATAGAAACGGTCTAGGAGGAGTTCGCAAAAATAGGTTTTGGAGAAAATTCAAAATGGCAGAAAATGGGCCTATATGTATATAGAATTTAGTTCTGCTCTATTTACTTTCCAGTAAATAGTTTACAGTTTTGCAGTTCTTTCCAGGGAACTCTTTTAGAAATTGACAGTACCTTATCGACTCCACCAAACGGACTGCTTACGTTTTCTATAGAACTACTACATCATTTCATGGTTATTTCCAGGAAACTTGCCAAGAAATTAACACTTTTTAGGAAATTATTAGGAAATTGTGGACCCAGAAAATAAAGCGTTCCCGACTAAACGTCTTCTTCTTTAGTGTGTAGTAGAGGTGGAGGTGGTGAAGAGGTTCAGCCATCCTGGGTGAGTCCAGCTTTCTCTGGACGGAGCGCTGCCTCACTGCTGTTTGAGACACACTGGATTTCATTCTTAACTTTTTCATTTTGTGAAGGTGTATTTTTACAAACACATCTTGCATAGTGCAGCTTTAAGCAATAAAACTCCAGACGCTCTTAAGTGAATTGGTTCAAGGTCATTAAATGGGTTTATGCTATCCTATCATTAATTGTGGCCACTTAATTATTCACCCGGGAACTCTGGATTATGCTGCTTAATCCTCCATTGTTTGCCTTTAAATTGGATCCACTTCTTCATCAGGAATTCTGGCTCCCCCATGTTCTCTACGCCAGTGATTCTCAACCTTTTTCATATCAAGGACTCCTAATTTAGTCCACATTAGGGCCACGGACCCCCATTTGATGAGATTCTGTCTCTCAGACACAACTCTGAGAATATTTGTATTCTTACATATGATATTGTCCAGAATTCCATGACTATCTGTATTGTAGGTAGAGAGATAACAGAGAAACTATGATCAAAACAGTCATGATTCAGCATGACTGTTTTGAGTCAACAATTCAGCAATTTGATGGGGGACCCCCTGGAACCCCCTCAAGGACCCCCTAGTGGTCCCCGGACCCCACGTTGAGAACCGCTGCTCTACGCCCTCTGCAGTCTCGTCCTTAAAATCTCAGAGCGACGTCTCCGATTGTTGCATCTCATGTCTTATTGAAGCATTCTCCTTCCCTTGTTGTTGTAAATATTTCAGACGTCAACCCTCCATTATAAATAAGGAACGAGGCTGCTCCGGAGAGACGGAGAGAGGACGCTAGCGGGAGGATAAAAATATAAAAGCGAGGGTTGGTCGAACAAGAGAGGATCGCATCCGTACTCGTCCACAAACAAGCGGTCGGCATGTAGAGGACGCTGTGAGAGAGGAATACTAAATGACTACACATGACCCTTCGACCTGCCGGTTCTGGAGACCTTCATCCCCGAAATAGATGAGGTACTATGGGAGAAAGGCTTTAGTAAAGTGGAAATAGATGAGGTACTATGGGAGAAAGGCTTTAGTAAAGTGGAAATAGATGAGGTACTATGAGAGAAAGGCTTCAGTAAAGTGGAAATAGATGAGGTACTATGAGAGAAAGGCTTCAGTAAAGTGGAAATAGATGAGGTACTATGGGAGAAAGGCTTTAGTACAGTGGAAATAGATGAGGTACTATGGGAGAAAGGCTTTAGTTAAGTGGAAATAGATGAGGTACTATGAGAGAAAGGCTTTAGTTAAGTGGAAATAGATGAGGTACTATGGGAGAAAGACTTTAGTAAAGTGGAAATAGATGAGGTACTATGGGAGAAAGGCTTTAGTTAAGTGGAAATAGATGAGGTACTATGAGAGAAAGGCTTTAGTACAGTGGAAATAGATAAGGTACTATGAGAGAAAGCCTTTAGTAAAGTGGAAATAGATGAGGTACTATGAGAGAAAGGCTTTAGTAAAATGGAAATAGATGAGGTACTGAGAGAAAGGCTTTAGTACAGTGGAAATAGATGAGGTACTATGGGAGAAAGGCTTTAGTTAAGTGGAAATAGATGAGGTACTATGGGAGAAAGGCTTTAGTTAAGTGGAAATAGATGAGGTACTATGGGAGAAAGGCTTTAGTAAAGTGGAAATAGATGAGGTACTATGAGAGAAAGGCTTTAGTACAGTGGAAATAGATGAGGTACTATGAGAGAAAGGCTTTAGTACAGTGGAAATAGATGAGGTACTATGAGAGAAAGGCTTTAGTACAGTGGAAATAGATGAGGTACTATGGGAGAAAAGCTTTAGTTAAGTGGAAATAGATGAGGTACTATGAGAGAAAGCCTTCAGTTAAGTGGAAATAGATGAGGTACTATGGGAGAAAGGCTTTAGTAAAGTGGAAATAGATGAGGTACTATGAGAGAAAGGCTTTAGTAAAGTGGAAATAGATGAGGTACTATGAGAGAGGCTTTAGTAAAGTGGAAATAGATGAGGTACTATGAGAGAAAGGCTTTAGTACAGTGGAAATAGATGAGGTACTATGAGAGAAAGGCTTTAGTTAAGTGGAAATAGATGAGGTACTATGGGAGAAAGGCTTTAGTACAGTGGAAATAGATGAGGTACTATGAGAGAGGCTTTAGTTAAGTGGAAATAGATGAGGTACTATGAGAGAAAGGCTTTAGTAAAGTGGAAATAGATGAGGTACTATGAGAGAAAGGCTTTAGTACATCGTACATCGTTGTACTATCACTTCAACTCAGACAAACCCCTCAGACCCCCCCTCCCCCAAAAAAAAACAAAAACAAACTAATCTTAAACTAAAACTACTCGTCAAGATCAGATGCAGCTGGACGAGTTTGTAGTGTTCAGATTTTTACTTCCCATTCATTTGAATGAGGCCATGAAAATAGACTGAAAACTTACATTTAACACGTTGGTGAAGAGATTCAACAACAGATCCTGCTACTGTGATTTTCAGCTGACTGTTGGTCCAACGTTTTAGAACATAATTTCACCAAACAGCATTTTTATTGATAGAAGAGAACCTAGTGGAGGGATACCATTTAGGAGAAATTCAGATTTAGGAGAGAATATGGGAGACCAGATCTACTTTTATTTTTTTAATACTAATTTTCGTGTAAACCAAGAGTAAAAATGCAAAATGAGGACAGACCAAATACTGCTTTGTTGTCTTAAAAGCAGGATCTGTTGTTGAATCTGTTCACCAACATGTTAAATGTCAGTTTTCAGGTTATCTTCATGGCCTCATTCAAATGAATGGGAAGTACAAATCCGAATGCGACAAACTCGTCCAGCTGCATCTGATCCTGATGATTAGTTTATATTCTGGTTTTCATGGTGGTCAAGTGCCGAATAACCCCCATGTTAAAACTAAGTAGAATATTGCTTTACATAACAGCACTGCTCCAGCCCACGCACTACACTCAAAATTGTCATTTTAATGTCTGCGTTGTCCAAAAAAGCAAACCAGCCCTCAGAATAATACAACCAGTACCCTTGCTGACATCACTGCATCAAGGCAATTAAATACACAGTAACAACATGGTCCCTCATGAATGATGCAGGCACCCGTTGGGTCAGACAGTAACAAGATGCACCATCCCTCCAAGTTTCATCAAAATCAGACCGGCGGTGCTGTCCTTTAATTATAGATGCAATTTTTTCAAACGTCAAAACACAGCGCCAGCACGCATCGTCCCTCCATGTTAGGTGAAAATCAAACCAGTGGTGTCTGAGATATCATGTTGAGTTAAAGATTTCGACCTGTAATTATAGTGCGCCCATTAGGCCAATCAGTGTAATTTGTAAGGATATCTGGATGTGTGTAGCAAGTAGGGTTAGGTATCGAGAACTGGTGCCGATTCGGTACCGTTTCCTGATTGGTCAGAACCGAAATACCGATAAGAACCAATAGCAGTACCGTTTGTCCAGGAGCTTAAATGTCCAATTCATTTTACTTCTGAGGCATTTCCGTTATATATGTCATGTGTACAGTACTGATGACATCGCGATTGATGCCGTCTGTTTATATTCTGTAGATTTATATTATGCTGGAGAGGTTAAAGGATAAGTTCGGCAATTTTGGACCTACAGTATATATAATTTGCACCCACAGAGAATAATATAGTCAATATTGTCTGTGGGTCCAAGTACTACAGGTATGTAAGAGACAAATTATATATATATAGGTTCAAAATCGCCTAACTTATCCTTTAAGTATTCTTAGGTTTGGGCCAACTTTACTGAAGCAAATAGAAATATAGATGAATATGGAACAGGCGGATGTATTCTAAAAATTATGTAACCTCAAGAAACACCTAGAAACTCCAGCATGGTGTTCATTTGAAGCAGTGCGGAGTGCTGGACCGCTTCAGCAAACTTTCTGCCGGATGCCGTTCTTCTAAATATCCGCTCGTCCTTGTCCAGTCAAGGTAACCAAGCCTTATTGAAATAAACGAGTGCAGCGGCGTCACCTTAGAGAAACAAATGAAACGGTAAGCCGATTTCTTGCCAAGCATCATTTTTTTTTTTTTTTTTTTTTTTAAATGGCTCCTATCTTCTATCCGGAATCCATCGCTCGATAGCGAGTTGCAATCCCGTCATAACGTGCAAAGGGTTTCATTCTAAAACGCTATCACCATCAAATATGTTTATATTTGTAAGGAAAGACCCCCCCCCCCCACTCCAACACACACCAACCTTCCAGAGACACATTAGCAAACACCACGATACCTGCTTGGTGTGAGGTCAAAAAGAAAAACCATCATATCTGTATCTATATCTATATCGCAAATGCATCAAAGGAAGCAGTAACTAGTGATGAGTGGACACGCACTATACAGGATCACTGCCATACACACACATTTCAGTGTAGTAGAGTATCGGTATTGACAATAGTATCGGTGATCAATCTGTATTTCGTGTCAGTTGGAATTTACAGTGCGGGAGAGCAAGGGTAATTCTGTCGGCCTCCATTCCTCCGCACGCGAGAAAAGAGGGTGAGGAGGGAGGACGAGAGAGAGTGGGGGGTAGGGGGCTGGCGGACGGAGGGGCGACGGGTTTCATTAAAAGCGAAGTCTGATCTTCAAAGAGGAGCCGGGAGAGGCTGGAGCACCCAGGGGACTCCCCTATCACAGCCTGCGACCTTTTTCGGCTGACGTCGATCCAGGGGGAAGGACGAGTCAGCAGCCGGCAGAGAAGATCACCGGGAGAGACGAGGAGAGACCAGAAGGACTGAAAGACTCCGGTGGTAACACTTTACAATAAGGGTACACTAAGTTAAGGGTTAGTTTAATTGCTTAATAAGCATTAACTAACCCTCAAAACAGTCATTCTTCTACATTCTCTAATTGTGTTCACTTCTTGTAAATGAAATAATGCTGAGGTTTAACAATTCATCAATTTGCTGGGGGACCCCCTGGAACCCCCTGAAGCAGTGGTTCTCAAAGTGGGGTCCGGGGACCCCCAGGGGTCCTTGAGGGGGGTTCCAGGGGGTCCCCAGCAAAAAGGGGAATAATTTATTTTCACTATGATTCTAGGGCTGGGCGATAATTCAATATTATCGTTTATCGTCTTTCAGTGGAATCATATCGTGATGATATGAAGATATTTTGATATCGTGACACACATTTCTGCTGTCTGAATTGATGATGACAAGCAAATTTTACTTAAAAACTCTCATAAAATGAGGTATGGTAGGAATATTATTTGAATATTTCTGTTTTGTTTGACACCACACCTAACATTACCATTCGGTTCAATGAGATGAACATTAATTTGATTATTTAACGTGATTTTGCATACATGAACCATATCGTGATATATATTGATATCGAGAAAAATCCTTATGATTATCATGATATTGATTTCAGCCATATCGCCCAGCCCTGTATGATTCCATCCATAAGTAACACAATGATAGAATGTATGACTATTTTGGTCATGGGTTTTTATACACTTTCTGTAATAAAACATCTAAAAGCAAAACTCTTATCAGATGGGGGACCCTGGGATCAAATGGGGGTCCGTGGTCTAATTTGTGTCAGCTTAGGGGTCCTTGATGTGAAAAAGTTTGAGAACCAGTGCCCTCTGAAGGACCCCTGGTGGTCCCCGGACCCCACGTTGAGAACCACCGGACTCGAGCAACACCCGACTCTCTGAATCGCTCGACCAAAATCTGAAGAGGGGGCGGGACTTTGGATAAAAACGATGTATTTCCAAGATTAGTAAGAACAATATGTTAAACACAATGTTAGATTGGAATTGTACTGTTTGTACCTGCTATGCCCTCTTGCATGATGTACAGCTGTTAGTAGAAAGTCTGGCTAGGATGTGATGTGATCAGCTGATTACACTGCTACAAAAAAAAAAAAAAAAAAAAAAAAAAGGAATCTGAGTTGGCCCTAAGAAAATCTGATCAATGCATCCCTAACAATCATCCAAGCATTAAGTACAGCATTAACATCATAAGAGTAGTATCAACTAGGGCTGGGCGATATATCAATATTATATTGATATCGTGACATGAGACTAGATATCATCTTATATTTTGGATATCGTAATATTGTGATATGGCATAAGTGTCTTTTCCTGGTTTTAAAGGCTGCATTACAGTAAAGTGATGTCATTTTCTGAACTTACCAGACTGTTCTAGCTGTTCTATTATTTGCCTTTACCCACTTAGTCATTATATCCACATTACTGATGATTATTTATCAAAAATCTCATTGTGTAAATATTTTGTGAAAGCACCAATAGTCATCCCTACAATTTTGTCAATATCGATATCGAGGTATTTGGTCAAAAATATTGTGATATTTGATTTTGTCCATATCGCCCAGCCCTACTTACAACTGAACATGTAGCCCACTTTGTAGAAAATACAGAGATATATATCGTGTATCGTCATTCAGCCTAAAAATACCGAGATATGATTTTTGGTCCATATCGCCCAGCCCTAGTATCAACCATCCATCAATATGTCAGAATATTACAAAGACTGAATGAAACACACCTATACCTTTGGAATTTTTGCATTCAAGTCATCTCCCAGACAGTCAGTCAGTAGCCACCGACCTGAATATCAATATCTCCTTTCTGCATGGCTGAGTGTTTTTTTTTTACATTCAAAGTAGTGTTAGGTTTAATAGCCAGCAGGGGAGTCATATCAAGTTCAATATGAGCTGGGTTGACTAGCTGTGTCCTGATACAGTGTCTGCATTAAGCTGTGTCTGGGGAGAGGCACGGCGGCTCAGGTCAATGACATGTACATGTACTGTGTGTGTGTGTGTGTGTGACAGGGTGGTCAGGGGGGTATAGTGGGAGTGTTTAACAGTAATACAATACTTTCCCACCAGCCACAAGGGGGCCTCCATATCTAGCTGTGTCATCAGTGGTTGAGCACTGTTCCAATCTGTGCCTTTGCTTTGGATTTCATCAGGCAGTATGGATGAGACTTGTGATGAGGTTGCTTAATTTTTTTTTTTTTTTTTACAGCTGAATGATGACAGAACAGAGATTGTTTTAGTAGGTCCCAGGGCTTTAAGGCAACAGATTCACTCTTTGTTATCTCTTCTGTCGGTAAAACCTTGTGAGCATGACAAAAAACTTGGGTGTGATTTTGGATGCTGATCTTAACTTCCAGAAGCACATATCTAATCTAATCTAATCTAATCTAATCTAATCTAATCTAATCTAATCTAATCTCCAAGAATGGCTTTTATCATTTTAGGAATCAGGGCTGCAACTAACGATTATTTTCATTTAATTCTCGATAAATCGATTAGTTGTTTGGTCTATAAAATGTCAGAAAATGGTAAAAAATGTGGATCAGTGTTTCCCAAAGCCCAAGATGACGTCCTCAAATGTCTTGTTTTGTCCACAACCCAAAGATATTCAGTTTACTGTCATAGAGGAGGAAAGAAACCAGAAAATATTCACATTTAAGAAGCTGGGATCAGAGAATTTTCACTTATTTTTCTTAAAAAATTACTCAAACCGATTAATAGTTGACAACTAATCGATTAATCGTTGCAGCTCTATTAGGAATACATCTAAAGTTAGATGCTTCCTGTCACAGTCAGATTCTGAAAAGCTGGTTCATGCTTTTATTTCCAGCAGACTAGATTACTGTAATGTACTTTTTGCTGGACTGACAAAGCAGGTGTCAAATAAACTCCAGCTTATTCAGAGTATTAACTACAACCAAAAGGTTTGACCACATCACTCCTATTTTAACTTCTCTTCACTGGCTCCCAGTAAAACAAAGAATTGATTTTGGCAGACTAAAAACATATCTCTTTTCGCAAGCTTTTAGTTAGGCTTAAAATGTGTGGTTAACGGGAAAACTTTTATTTTAGAATCAGTATTATTTCTATTATTACCTTTTTAATAATAATAATGATAATAATACCTTCTTATCTTATTCCTTGTTATTGTAATACCTTCTTATCTTGTTGTGATGTTTTTATCTTTTTTGTATATGTTTTTATATATGTAATACCTTGTTATCTTATATGTTCCTTACTTATATGATTTTGTCATGAATGATCTTTGCCTATTTTTTGCTTTTTATTTTCTATCTGTCGTATGAAATGTGCTATAAAAATAAACTTGACTTGACTCTAAAATGTCTGATGGATCCACTGGTTCAATGTAATACCATTTAAACAGTAGCCTAGTCCCAGACATGTTTTACCAACATTATTTGATCAAGTATGTAAATGCTTTTTTGTCAATGTCTATAACGTTTCAATGTGTAAAGAATAACAGTTCAGACAAAGCAGTAGCCTGGCAGCTCTCAGGTGGGAATATATGGATCTGTGTAAAGTGTGAAGCAGGGTGTTGCTGAGAAAGAACATGCTCACTCAGCAAAAACCCCTCTCTGGATAAACAAAGCTAAAGGCAAAGAATTGACTTGAGTGGGGTAAACCTGTCAGGGAAGACAGATGGAGAGGTTTCCAGTTTGTTTGGTATACACAGAAGAAGAGCTGGGTAGTTAGCATGGGCAGTGATAGCCAGATTCTTGAGATTCCCACTTTAAATATGGACAGATTGGAAAAAAGAAGCTTAGTGTAAGACAGAGGTGAAGATGAAGATGGACGACTTTGGATCCTGGATGAGAAGAAAGGAAGATGTGGGGGAAGAGGAGAAAATAAAAGTGTGTTATGTCATAGTTTTGATGTCTTTTCTATTATTTTAAAATGTAAAAATAAAGAAAAAAACTTTTGACGGGCAGTGTATGTGTGTTTTCTTAGTGAACAAAAGCATAGCACAGCAAAGTGTAGTCAATCGTCAGCCTGTGTGTGTATGTGTGTGTGTGTGTGTGTGTGTGTGTGTGTGTCCGCCACAGCCAGCAGCTGCCTCATCATGCTGCCACTTCTCCTGTTTCTACTGGCAGCAGATCTCCTCTCAGAGAGGTCAGACCAACAGCTCTGGCTCATCTGATGTACTGTACTGTCCGCTTGATATGTGATACCAGATGACAGTGAGGGAGGCCATGATGCCAATACCGGTATCGGATATATATATCGGGCAACACCAGGCTGAAATAGGAAATTAGTATAGCAGAAATTTCCCCCCCGCTGCTTAAATATGATACCAAGAGCCACATGCTCAAGTGTTTTCCACTGATATGGGTGTTTGAAGGCCGATACCAATACTGATACTTTTGTACTGAAGCTACCGATTGTATTTCATACCGATATTCAATATCTCTAAATTTGTCAATTTTCATGCCAAAACATGAGAAGTAATCATTGTCACAACAACATTTGGATCATCACAGGACACCAAAACTCTCTACTGAACCTCCAGACTAATGAAATTTGTCTGTATCAATGAATAATAATAAACCCACATAAATATGAATGAATAGTGAAGATGGGTTGAATAATTAAATGAGTAAATAAAATGTGGAAAGAAAGTAAAATTTAAGCTTGAGAGATTGTTTTTAAAAGGAGTAACTAAACCCCAAACCCAAATCTGCGTAAAAGGTGATGTCACCACTTGTCATACTATAGAAGGTGACATCACCTGGCACCAAAGACCAGCCAATAGCAGATTTGGGTTTGGGGTTTAGTTACTCTTTAATAAAAGTTCAATATAGGCCCCATATGGCAAACCAATATATTGGTCTAACCCCAGACAACATGCGGCAAGAAGCAGCTGATGCGATGGATTCTAGGGCTGAACAATTAATCGAAATTTGATCAAAATCGCAATATGGCCTACTGCAATTTTCAAATCGCAGGAGGCACAATATTTGTCAAAGGCGAAATGTGTCAAAATAGCATTTTAAATGAAATATTGTGGTGCTGCAGAGATGTCCTGGCCTACACATCATATTCTACAGACTTAAGAAAACATCTTTGTTTGGTACAGATCCCCGCAAAAATCACACCATAATCATTTTAATAAGTTTTTCAATGAAAATGAGAATAATGATGTAAAAATTAGCATTCCCTCTAATATCGCAAATCATATCGCAATTGCAGTATCAGTCAAAATAATCGCAATTAGATATTTTTTCAAAATCGTTCAGCCCTACTAGCTAGCAAAAAAAACTTTTGGCAAGGCACAAACAATAACAGATGACAAATGGCTCAATCGACAGTAAATACACCACTGAAACACTAAAACCAAGCATAACCTTTTGCAAGGTAAAACGTCTAATGTACGATGAGACTTCTCCAAGGCTTTAGAAGAAATAATGTCAGCGCCCGTCACATAAATCGGTTTCCAAGAGCGTCGTGTACCAAATGTCTTTCAAAATAAAGACTCTTTCAAGTTCAGAGTGATACAGGACCAAACAAACCCCACAAACCCCATAAATAGCACAGTATGACACAGCATTGCGGCCTTTTATATTACAATTTGCATATTTGGCATATTATGTTTCTGAATGTACCACATTTCATCATAATTTATATTGCAACATTAAGAGTAATTAAATCAAAATTGCAATATTCCCAAACATCAAAGAGCAAACCCCTGGAAGTTCACTGTCAATATAGATATTCCGATATATAAAGACCTGAAAAGCAGCTGGAACAAGCTTATATAGCACATATATTCTGATATACAAATACCCCCCACACACACACACACACATACAGGAGGGGGGGGGGGGGTAAAGAGACAGAGATAGAGTGAGAGAGAGACAGCGTAAGCAAAGACAACTGTAGTAGTCGTAGAAACACCGATCCTTTCTAGAGCCATCAGAGACCAACTTCAATCAATGTCTATCGACTGGTTATAAGACGGTTTCACCCCGGACAACCTGTGTGTGTGTGTGTCTGTGTGTGTGTGTGGCATGCTGATGTGTGGTTCTGTAAACAGAGCAGGTCAGGATATATACATATCTGATGAGGTGTAAGTGCTTTGAAGTGGAAATGTGCCTGCAGGCTCCGAGCAGCTTTGGAAACAATAAAAGCCTCCTGACATCAAAGCAGTGGCAGTGCGGTGTGAAACATCCCTTCCTTCAAATAAATGCATGGATGGTGAGACGATGCACTGACTACAGTCCGAATTCTGTCAGAATTTGCACAAACCGAGCCAGTTCCAAATGTCTTCTCACTGCTCAACAAGCCTGGCAGCTGATGAGGTAAGGGATAATCTACAGGGAGCCGGTCATTATTACACTATAAACCCTGATGCTTAGGGCTTTATTTTGCCATAATGACCAATTCCCTGTGTATTACCTTGCTTATTAAAAATAAGCTTACTAAACAGCTCATTTGAAAAAAAATATATTGATTTGAAATTATTTTATTACAAACTGTAACCATAGTAACTCTGTAACGTCTGTAGCTAGCATCCATGGGCTACACTGTAGCAGAACTGTGACCATAGAAATAACAGATTGCTGTTCAGCCTCTAATCAGTAATCAAACGTTTTTTTCTCCAAATAAATCCAAAGTAATAAAAATCTTCCATGTTTCTAACCTCGGTTAGCTGAGTGCTTCTCTGCAGTAACCGAGGAGTAATGGTACGTTCCATTTGAACTGGGAAGTCGGAATCGGAATTTCTGAGTTCCCAGTCGGAAATTTCAATCGGAACGCCCCCCCTGAAGTCGGATTTCCGACTCGGAAAGTCGGGAAGAACCTCACCAACCCGACCTCAAAATCCAAGATGGCTGCTCCACGCCTCAAGCTGTAGTAATATACTGTTTATTAGCACTTCTGTCTTATTTGTGTCTCATTAAATCAGTCGTACACACAGTCAGTCCTGTGTGTACGACTGATTTACCAACTTCCAACTTCTATCTGTGGACATGTTGCTACGGTGTTTGTATGCGCAAAAATACCACGTAATGCGTTGTTATCAACTGGTATTGCTAACAATGGCTAACCTGGCTAGAGCAAACCCCACTTCCCCCGTGAAATAAAAAAAACTAATTGGTTTTCCGACTTGTTGTCCTGGAACGCGGTCAACTCGGGTGTGACGTCATTCCCAGCTCCGACTTCCAACTTCCGAGGTAAATGGAACGCCGCGTAATATCTTATCGCCACAAGGTGGTGCTAGTCAATTTAATTAGAAATCAACACAATGGACCGGACGTCTTGACTGTAGAATGATTAGATGTGAAACAGCGGTCTGTCATTGAGAAATTAACAGGCCTCAGAATGTGTTCACTGGCCAATCAGAATTGAGTATTAAAAAAGCAGTGTGATAACAATGCGTAATGTGTCATGTGTCAGGCTTCACCACAGATTTGGGCTTGGGGTTTAGTTACTCTTTAATAGCGCATCTTAGTTCTGAGATATAAGCAGGAAAATAAGGTCTGAATTTGTTTGCTATTTGTCATGAACCTACATTGATCCAGTTTAACGACAAAGCTAAAGTGTGTCAAATGATTTGGCCTATTAAGGAATTTTGTCATGTGTTTTAAAAATGTGCCACGTGTAGCATTTTAACGTCAATAAATCACTGTCACGTTAATTTTGAGATATTAGTATAATTACTGGAAACAAACAAGGTTATCAAGGAGAAGATTGGGAGCCTCTATACTGCATTTTACATTGGGAAATCTGCTGGCTTGCATTATGGCACAAAGGGAGATTGCTTTATGGCACAAAACAGGAAGAGGGCGCTAATGGTTTCAGAGTCTTAATCATAGTCAAGTCTTTTCACTTGGGGAATTTAAGGGGGTAATTAAAAATAGAGGCAGTCATTTATTGAAGTGAGTGTTTATCCATGGGAACTATCAGGTTGGATTTGGAGGGAAATCTGCTGGCTTGCATTATGGCACAAAGGGAGATTGCTTTATGGCACGAAACAGGAAGAGGGCGCTAATGCTTTCAGAGTCTTAATCATAGTCAAGTCTTTTCACTGGGGGATTTGAGGGTTAATTAAAGATAGAGGCGGTAATTTATTGAAGTGGGTTGGCTCCTTCATGTTTGAGTGTCAAAGGTTAGTAGCACAAGTCCCAAAACTATTATTTAACATGTTAATTGGCAGTGGGTTGTACTCATGAATATCAAAGCACAATTTTGTGCAAGTTGTCCCCACATTCTTACACTCCATTTAGAAATCAATGGCTCTTCATCCAGTTACTAATTACAGGAGACAACAGATAAAAGACTTTTTTTTTCTCGTTTTACTTTCACAACCGAGCCAATGCTATAAGATCCAGGTTGAGGTCAGCTATAGATGGAGAGGGGACGAAGACAAAAGAATGAATGGATTAGTAGATCATTCCCATCACAAGTCATGTGTATCCATGGGAACTAGAGAGAGATATTACGGTCATGGGTGACATTTCTACCCGGCACTGACTATGCCCCCTTTTACTATGGCAATTACCCTTATATGGCCCCAGAAATGGGTCAGACACTGATTATCTTAACAAAGGCACCAAATAGGAACTGGGTGATGCCTGTCTGAAACGGAAGAAAGAAATATAAAAAAAAAAAAGAGTGAGAAAGAGTGGAAAATGTACTGCATATTAGAGGCCTGCACAACAGAGTTCCACAACAGTCCTGTAGGTCATTTGATTGTGCGTTTGTTTAATGTGATCCGGCGACCCGGCTGGGTGGAGTTGTCCATTTTTAAGCGCTGTGATTGGCCGTGATTGGTGTCCAAACACCACCTAGCTGGCAAACCTTTTTGGAACTGAACTGGACTGAACTGAACCAGTAGTGGAAAAGTATTGGTGAGGGTCTAGATGTGGTCTGGCAGGCGGGCATGGTACAAAGGCTTTAATATAGTCAAATAATAATAATAATATTAATAGTCAATAAAGTAATTATTTCTTATGCAATTATTTTTTTAGAATTTATTGAAGACAGAAATGACAATGACCACAATTTAAAAAATACAACATTTTTATCGTCTTTTTAATCGGCTTTTTATTGTCTCTTTATCAGCTTTTTATCGGCTTTTTATCATCTTTCTATTGTCTTTTTACGTCTTTTATCTTAACTCTGTCTTAATTCTATCTTACCTTTATTCTATTTTACTGTTTATCTTGGTTTTCATCTTGGTTTTGATCCCTGTTTATTATTGTTTTATTGCCTTTTTAAATTCATAATTTGAGTATTCTGCTTTTATTTTGTCTGTCAAAGCACTTTGTAAACTCTGTTTTTAAAGGTGCTATATAAATAAAGTTATTATAAAAAATAAATAAAAAAAATAAATAAAAAAGTTAAAAAAAAAAAAGGGGGGAGGGGGGGGGGTAGTTGGGGCAGAATAAGGAAGTTAAATTAGAACCTTTTCAAAATAAGTTCTAATAAAGTTCCAGGGTTCATCAAGTCCATTCTCATGCGCAATTTATTCTTTAAATTCACTTATTAAGGTATTGGCAAAAATATTATTACGTTATTGTTAAAACATTTTATCACATTATTTGCTTCATATTACATTACAGGCTTTATTACACTTCAGTTTTAGTATGCTGTTAACGTACACAGCTAGAGCCGTGACAATGTAGACGTTCATCTACATCACTGCCTTTACTCTTTATCCTCATAGTGATAGTTGGCGGTAATGCGGTTATGCTTGCAGCTCTAGTGTGCACATCTCCTCACCCATCTGACATTCCACAGTATGGACAGACTGGTCCATCCAGCCCTGGCTGGGCTCATATCAAAGCCCAGTGCACTGCCTGCAGCCAGCGTGACAACACAAACACTTCCTGTTTCCGAGCACACAGCAACCTGACAACCCAAGAAAAAACATCATTCCCTGACCTGACAAGCCCACTGGATGCTGTCTGTACATAGAGAACTGGGTCTTTACTAGGGCTGCGACAAATATTTGATCAATTCAACTTTTTGAAAATGTATTTTTGAATAATTTGTATATTGTGATTTGCCACTGATTGCCTCCAGGGGCGATCCGCCATAATTCAGAGAGTAAGAAGAACGGCCTCTATGGACGTATTAAGAAATGGATGGTAAGAACGGTGGCCTTCATTGCACTGTGCAGTCTAGGCTGCCCATTGATTTCTTAACTGATACAGTTAAAGTAATAGTTAAATTCATTCAATATATATGCCCTTTTTATTTATTTATTTACATCTTGAAAAGCTTAATACGTTTTGTTTATTGAACAATCATATTTATCTGACAGACTACACTGTATGGAACTTTTGTGCGTTTGTGAGATTTTTTTTTATACATTTTGTTACCGTTTTGTCAAAACAAATTTGAAAAAAAAGTGTTTTTGATGATAATTTCAATGTTCAATATAAGATTAGATAGAAATGAAAACAATTCATAGTTGCAGCCCTAGTCTTTACTAACAACCCTGACACTGAAAACAGCTCTACTGTGACAACACAGAATGCTGTTAGAATGCTGTTACCCTGCATTCACAGTACAAGCCACAAGATCAACAAGTCACCAAAAGTCCATTAATTTCCTATAAAGCTGAGTGATCAGGGAAACCCGACCGATGTGTGGACAGTCAACAAGCTTGTCGCCATGGCAGAACGTTTCGCGGTCATCAGATTTGCATACTTCCTTGTTTCCCTAACCTTGTTTCCCTATGCGATTTAGTTTCATGAACAATAGTTCTGCCTGGCAAGTGCAAATTGGAGTTGAAGTTGACTCCAGCCATTCAAAGCTTCCCAGTTCTCTCCAACTTTTATTTGAAAGACTACAGGAATAAATGTCTCAAGAACAATGCTTGGAGAATGGTTGGATCCATCGTTAGGGGTTGATGGTAACCAACTATAATAAGTGAT
>NW_027280916.1:82500-125849 GCF_046629955.1 Centroberyx affinis | reverse complement strand
TATGCAAACCTGTTCCTCTCCACAGCTTCCTGTGTGCACAGGTGTAGCTAAAGCTTAAAGGATAACACTGGTGTAATTTTTGGAAAGTTTTTTTTTATTTTTATTTTTTTTACTATCACCATTAATACCCATGATAAGTCTAAAGCCACTGATGTGTTTGGCACAGTCTGAAGCTGTGTCTCTCTGCTCTGCTGCAGGTTTGCCCGACCTGCTGGAACTCACAGACTCCCAGATTCTTCAAAAATACTTTAAGAACAGCTCAGAGACAAACTTCTGCCTGCCTTTACAGACATAATCCATCATTTTAAATAACATGTGTATTGTATTCTTTCCATAACTTGACTTTCTAAGGCCGCAAATCATTGCAGTTGCAATCGTATCAAAAGAAGTTATGTACTGTATATACTGACAGAATTGTCCTGAAAATGAATAGTGGTGTAAAATGATTGACTTTGACTACGTTCAATGCTAATTTAAACTATTAAACTATTTCCGCTTCTTGGGGATTCTTCTAATATGCATTTCTTAATTTGTTAAGGCGGATTCTGTAATAACTATGTAATAAGTTTGTCAAATGTAATTTCTACTTACATTATATCACCCATTTTAAGAACAGAACGATTGGCAAACGGGATCCAAAAATCCAATTAATTTTTACCACAGGCGAAAAAAAAAAAAAAAGGAACTGGATGTAGTCTGAAATCCCTGATATGACGACAAAACACTTCTATTGAAGTCTATTGAATGTGAAGAGGTCATTGCTCGTATTTTCCTCCCACTCTGCCTTAAGTTTTGTTTTGCCTCTTCACTGCAGTAATGGAAAAAGTGAAAAAAGTCCTCATTAAGCTCAGTAATTAGCTGCCTAGTTAAGTCATAGTAGGAAAAACTGCAATACACGTGTTGTTCAACATGACATTAGTTAAGGCAGCAGTTTGTCTCTGAGCTGTTTTTAATGTTTTTTTTAAAAACATTGGGAGCTACTGTGGCTTCAGGAGGGCACAAACACATCACATCACAGACTTTTCACGGGCATTAATAAGAAAAACAAAAATGACACCGGTGTTATCCTTTAACACTAAGAGAAGCTTACAGAGGATACATGACATTAATCTAATTTGTCTAATACCCAACTCCATTGCATCTAAATGCAGAGGAGCTACTGCCTCCAAAACTCCTCACAATTAGCCGTGTTCCTTGGATCAGCAGATTAAAGCACATTACCAAGTACTAGCAACACACACACACACACACACACACACTTCTCTCCACTATATGCTACTTTATAAAGCAAAAATCCCTTCAGTATTCCTAAAAAAAAATCTCACAATGCTTTCTTATAATTCATAACTAAACCTCTATGTTTTATGTTTTTACCCTCATTGGTTTAAAGATTCAGTAAATGTGTGAATTTGCTGCAAAAACCTACTAATAACTTCACAATTTATTCCTCGGTAATGTTAAGTTTGGCCCTCTTAATGTTGGGTAATTGAATAATAAGTCATTTATTGGTATTGATTTTATTACTTCAAATGGTCTCAGCTTCTCCAGGCTGACAGGGACCTGGTGGAGAGCCAGGGTGAGTTTGGCCGCCTCAGTGAAGCCAATCCATCAGACTTTTCATCTTTTCAGAAACCCAGGCTTGCGGCCGGTGGGGGTAGCACTCATTCATCGGAATGAAAAATTGCTAAAAAATAAATAAATAAATAAATAAAAAAAATAAAAAAAATGCTGAGCCAGCCTAAACAGAGCCAGCCTTGTCGGTAATTCATATTGCTTATATCACATGAATTTACTGCTGATATATTCCAATGTTCATTCTGACAGCACATTGTGACTTTGTTAAGAAGTGCTGTTGTTGTTATTTTTGTTGTTATACTAGGTGTTCTGAGTCACAGTAAAGCTTTATTAGCACTAGAGCACCTCCAATTTACAGGATTTGATGAAGTGTGTTTACTTAATAAACACGTTCAAACAAAAACGTTCGGTAGATTTAATTCTGATATAATTCAACAGCATACAGTATCCATAACCTGAGGAACAGCAGTGTTTATATATTTAGGTTCCTTACTGACTGATATACTTTATGTAAACTTTAATGACACACTGATGCAGCCAAATACTGGTCAGACAGCTTTCTCTGGAATTACTGTCGGCAGATTGAGGCATGATGCAGCAAAATTAAATGCACCTGGAGCAATTTGAACGCCTGCAGCTCAGGATAGTATCTATAACATATAATTCACCTCAGTGAGAGTGAATCTGTGGCACCACCATGTTCCACTTATGCAAGTGATAAACTAGACTCATGAGCAAATCATTTTAATGTATGTTTCTCATCCAGAAGTGCCTACAGTGAATACAACAGCAGGATTTACTTAAATTCCAACATAGGCAACATTACAAGAAACTAATAGTCAGGAGGTCAAGGGTCAAAGCCACAGCACCCAGATGAAAGATGTGACATGTATGCATTTTTTCAAAACTGTACAATAATATCACATCCATATTCTGTACCTTCATTTAAGCTCTAGCTGCTTATATTGAGTGAAATATTCAAACCCAAGATGCCATTTTTTCATGGCTGCACCATCGCATCAAATGGAAAGAAATCTAGATGTTTGTGCATCATTTTATACACGTGACCCTGTAATTCAGCCTGACATGTTTGGTATCTTTGGAAACCTTAGTTTCTTGACTAGAATTTAAAATAAATTTCGGTGGGTTTGAACAAAGCTTGGCCGTGAAACCTGTTTGTAATGATGGTACCGCATGAGGGACCTTAGGGTAGAAGTGGTTTTAAGGGAGGGTCTGATTTGGAGGATGTTGTATAGTGCAAATTTACGGGATCAAATTACTTTTATACAATTATGAATTACAAATTACAAGAGCTATTGTGTTTTTTTCTACCGTAATTAGCAATGAAGCTCCTCTTTCTATGGAGCGCTACTTACTTACTTACTACTACCTCAACAATAACAATTAGATGATAAATATCTGTTGGTGTGGGGGTCAAAAACTCGTATCTTTCCTGTTACTGTTGTACTTGTACTAGGTTCCATTTAATTGGTAAGTTTAATGAGAGCTAAGACCCTATAGGGCCTGTAATACCTACAGAAAAACTGTTGTACATTAAAAAAAAAAAAATCAATGCGTGTTAATGGGAAAATCTGACAAAAATCCGAAGACATATAGTGTTTTCATCAAACCTGGTCTCAGCCCTTCGAAGCACCAGCATTTACATTTCATCACTGTCTAGTGAAAACATTGTATCTCCAAAATGTCAACATTTCAGGAACTAATTAAGAAAAACAGTCTGCTTTCTAGCTTGATGGCCATGTATTTTTAAGTTTATCCAATGGGTTTTGAAAGTGTTTCATCAGCCCAAGAGGTCAGAGAATTTCCTCAACCCTCAGAGGAGCATGTAGTAATTCTTTGGTTTTGCTTGTTTGCTTTTGCTCGTTAGTAGGTCTGGAGGAAACATTCATCTAAGTTGCTTCCTCCAACAGAAGCAACATATCTGACATGGTTATATGATGCAGATGTTTACAGTTCTTACCTCGGTTACAGCAAAGCTGCGTTTTCCGCAGGGCACGACCTTGTACCACTTGTCATGCAGCGTGTCCATGAAGCCGTCCGACTTGTACTGGCTAACGAGCTCTGAGATGTTGGAGGTGAGGGGCGAGTTCTGAGGGAGGCCGATACCGTAGCCTGGGAGAGGACACACACACACACACACACACACACAGTACAGAATCTTTAGCAATTATCCTACTGGCTCAACAATAAACGTTATTTTCACTTCTACTAAGTGTGCTACCATGGTGTTCTTTTAAAATGTTCTAGCTGTTGTGTATAAAAATAAAGAAAACATCTGCTGGGAGCGGGGAGCAGGGAGTATTGGCAAAGCTGTCAGTGCTTATCACAAGGCATCATAGTTACTCAAGAACAAAGCACGTAATTAATAAAGTCAGTTTTATCTCAGGACCTGTTAGCATGTCAGGTAAGTGTAACACATGTAGTAGCAGCCAATTAGAGAACTGCCATTCCTTGGTAAGAAGTAACACCCTGATTGATTTGTGATATCATTTTTAAATCCATGGTGTTAATGGGAAAATTTGACAAAAATCCAAAGATTTTCATTGAGCCTGGTTCCAGCCCTTCGAAGCGCCAGCATTTACATTTGTAATTATTTGGTTTTGCTTGTTTGTTTTTGCTTGTTAACCATGCCTGTCATGGGGAAATTGTTTGGCTCTTCTTAGGTCTGGAGGACCTAAGAGTAATTTTAATTTCCCTCTGTCAGGTCTCTGGCAAAGCTCAAGGTAGACTGTAGTGGGCAGAAATATAAAAGTCAGATTTTCACAATAGAAAATTGCACCATCCTCCAAGGACATTTGTTTCCAAAACAGAGAGTAATCGTTGAGTCACTGGCATTGTTCAACAACCCTGTTAACCCCCTGCAGATGGACTGTATCATGTATCATGCTCTGAGACAGCATCATCTTGCTTAATGCACCTTTAACCCATACCCATATTTTATAGTGTGTAATGTGTAATAAGACTCTCTCTGTTAACTTACCTTCAATAGCAAATGGTTTTCCCACTGTTAGAGTTTTACAGTCGGCATCTATGGAAACCTCATAGTCCAGCAGGGCTTTGTCCATGATGAACGCATCCAGTTTCTGAGGGTCGGCCCTGGAAACACACAGCAAGAAGACACAGAGAGAGCACAGTGAGAGCAGATGTTGAGAAAAAGAACTGGGGGGCATTGAAGGACCAGTCTGGAAACTAATCCTTTGAAAGGACATGAGATTTTGTTTGATAGTTAACATTCAGCTGCACTTCACAACCAATGTTGAGAGCAATGCATTACATCACATTACTTTTCCCTGTAACAGAGTAAAATAAGGCATTCCTGTTCCGGTTTCAGTAATCACATCACAGTTACTGATCTAACGGATCGGTCGTTACTTGTGTTTCATTCTTCAGCCTCTTTAACCTCTTTATTGGTGTAATATCTATGAAAGATTCCCCTTGTCTTCCGCTGCCTTCAAGTCCTGTCAGAAATATCAGAATTACAGCAGAGCAACATGAACAAGCAACAAAGTGATGAAAACGACTGAGTCTGAATTTGGTGCTGTAGGTTCTGTCTTTATTAAAAACCTTAAAAAAAAAAAAAAAAAGATGTTTGCATGTTGTTTTTCTTATCTTTTTTCATCTGTATTTTCACCTGTAAAACTTTATTTCACTTCTACACATATTTTTGTATAATCTGTAGTTTTTGTAAGAAAGAAATTCTAAGGTATTTTATAAAAGAGATCTCATAATCTCCAAAAGCAAGTAATTTCTATAATCAACCTTGCCTTTGTCTGAATATGTAACCTTAGCTTATCCTTACAAGCTTATCCTTATCAGCACAAAGTGGAGTGAAGAAAATGAGCACCAATGCAATACAAATAAGAATAAACTCTTGGAATTGAGATTAAAAAAAAACAACCTTAAAAGAAAGATTAATATGTCTGTCATTATTTAGATTCTTCTGCTGCTAATGACAATATTCATTGTCCCAATGAACACGAGTAAGACTAGCACAATTGTTTTTGCTCAAAAATTGTTCACAACACTGAAGAGGAAAGGCTGTTGGAGTGCAAGTTGAGGATAGAGTCCAGAATGTCTAACACTGTATACACCAATCATCCAACACAGCATGATAAATATTGACCGTAGCATTGGTTAAATCATGCATCTACCGGGCATCAACCGTAGAAACACAACCATCACAACCTAACCATCTGAATTTCACATGAATAATCAAGAACTAACCTTTAACTCCTCCCTGGAAATCATCTCAGATCCTTATCCTCTCATCTTCCTCTAGTCCTTGCATGGTCTTCTACAGAAAGTCCTATTTTCTCTGCCTTCATCCCTATCTCACTCCTCTAGCCTTACAGACTGAACTGAAGGGATAAGACACTTCCTGGTGTATTTTGACAATCAGTTTTGGTGCGCCTGGGACAGCTGCTGGAGAATTTTGATGGGCAGGGTAAGGTAGAATCCAACAAAATGTATTGTTCATGCGTGTGGAAGTTTGCATTTGGCTTCTTTGTGGTAGAGTTGCAAACAGGCAAGATACCATGAATATATAATCAAACACCAGGAGACACAGGAACAGCAAAACAGACCTTCCAGCACACATTCAGAGTGTTGGTATTGACAAAAAAGTGCCAAAATTGAAACTGCTGGTCGAGAATCAGGAGAGATTTGGGATAAGGAATGAATAGTCCAAAGACATGCAGCTCAGGTGGATTGGAGACTCAAAATTGCCCATAGGTGTGAATGTGTTTGATGTAGTATATGTATATGATGTAGTATGTGATGTATGTGTAGTATTTTCTTACTTTAAGCAGTGAATTACTTTCCTTATTCCCTGAGAAAAATAATTAGTTACTCTACTTGTTACATTGCATTTACATTTCACCCTAAAACAATTATTCTAGGCTTATGTTCATTAGGACGGAACAAGTAACGACCGATCTGTTAGATCAGTAACTGTGATGTGATTACTGAAACTGGAACAGTAATGCCTGACTTTACTCTACAGGAAAAAGTAATGTGATTACAGTAATGCATTACTTCTTACTACATTTCTCTCAACACTGGATATGGTCTGTAAAGCCCTTTGACACATGCTTGTGATAAAGGACTTGACTTGAACAAGGTGTAAAGGCTTGTGGGAATAAAGACCTCTTGAATTTATTCCTTTGTGGTTCCAGGCATCTTGTAAAGCCTCAAATTCACCCAAAGGGGGAAAATGTAAACGATCACCCAGAGTTTGCTCAGACCTTCACTGAGTCTGAACCACATATTTCTTAGATAGCCATGGTTTTCCAATAATTCTACTGGACATATGCCTCTAAAACTATTGTAATTCTGCCAGTTTATGCATATTCCTCACCTCGACTTTGCCATACGGAGGTGAAATGTTAAAAGTTGCGAGGCTTTTACACACCGACTCTAAAATGTCTTTTACTGACAGCAAAAGCCTTCTCAGGAGATGCAAATGCTCTGAAGCCTTTTTAAAGATGAGCTCTGTATTTGCTGTGGGAAATAGCTTGTTATCCAGGACGGCGCCTCAATGTTAAAAATC
Organism: Centroberyx affinis; assembly: GCF_046629955.1. Classification (NCBI taxonomy): domain Eukaryota; kingdom Metazoa; phylum Chordata; class Actinopteri; order Beryciformes; family Berycidae; genus Centroberyx; species Centroberyx affinis. The sequence continues at coordinate 118,705 of NW_027280916.1, read as the reverse complement.
CTTTATTATTCCTATGAGCTGGCTGTTCATTATTACAGGTTGGCTCGGGTGCAGCTGGCTGCTATTGCTACTGATAGCCAGTGCCTAGTTCCTACTGTAGCACTGTATTGATGTAGTGTATTTTATGAGCAGAGCTCTACCTGGACAGCAGCTAATCAAGTAACCAGTATGATTAAAACATGACGCTTCCCTCTCGGCATCACCCTCCTGCAGTAATACTTGTACAAGAAGTTGAATATTGTATTTGCATCTCATTAGCATACATCGAAAAACAGCGCAGGCGAGAGGACGCGTCTCTGTGATGCAGCTGAATTTAATATAAGTTGCTGTGACATACAGTGGTTCCATTAATGGAGAATCTGTGAGGATGATCAGAGAAAAAGTCTTCCATTAAATAAGACCCATAAGACCCAGGTTGAAAATCCTCTATACTAAATTGTTATATTGGACTAAAGGCTGAGCTTAACTCTATAAATAAAGCACTTTGATAGCTGTAGAGAGTTAGTCATTGCATTTAAATAACATAAGAGTGGCATTTCCAGCGCCTTGGCCACTTCAATAAGCAAACTGAGACAGGACGAGACAGAATATGTTAGACTGTTGATTATGACTCACTCCACGCACTTTTTCAAAATGCCTGTGAGATCAAAAGGTCTGTAATCATTCAGCAAGCGAGCTCCAGTCCTTTTTGGGCACAGCGGTAGTAGTAGATAATTTAGTAGATAATTTCCATAACTGTGTATATGTTCAACAAGCGAGTGCTGAAGCAGTTTGATAAAATCAGCGTTGGTAAAAAAAAACCACTGCATTGCACTGCCAAAAAAATAAAGTGTGCACAGTGTATGAAACTGAGACTGACAAACACAGCTGCAGCAGAGCGTTCAGTAAACTCTGTACTTCAGTAAAATTACCCCATGCCATGGTAATATTTCCATCAGGATGCACTTATGCAGCATCTCTCCTGATAATCAAAAGCTCTACGACAGCTATCATGAGCGTAAAAGCCAAAATAACAACCCGAGGATGATGACAATATAAACGCTGTTCTAGTGAAAAATTTAAAATGTCTTTGTTCTGTGTACGATTCCAACGGACATATAAAATATTGAAAACACTCTAATGTATCTCAGCCTTTCATCAGGGAAATCTAAAAAAAAAGGCAGTATGACTATCAAAAGCAGAGGATTTTTAAATATTTCACAAGAACAGTGCTGTGGGTTATGTTTTCTTCAAGATATGCAATGACTTCAACCTAAAGAGTGTCTTCAACAATGTTTCTATGCAAAGATACCCAACTATAGAAATCATTCAAGAATGTTGATTTAGTAATAGACATAAATAAAACTATGTTGTCCCAAATAACTAATTAGGTAGAAAATGGCACTATCACTGCCACAGTTAGGGGTTCAGTCTCCACTTGGAGCCACTCATGTTGAAAAAATGGTACTGTAAGGTGCTTGGGTTAAAGGTATCCAACAAATGGCATGTAATTATTTGATTGATTACTAATATCTGGTCATTTGGCATGTAAACCCTGAACCCTGAACATTTGTACTTGAAGTAATAAAGCTGCATTTCGGTGCTCCTGTATTAGGCTTATTGTTTGTTTTGTTTTTGTTTGTTAGTTTGTTTAATTCTTGACAGGGTCCTATGGTTTATTTTGATTCCCAAAGTATGTCAAAGTACATTTCACACAATTATTTCACTGTCTAGGCCTGTTCACCTTTTGTTGTGACGATGCCAAAGTTGCATAATCCCACCAATTTTATAAAGGTTGACTGTCTTAAAGAAGGAAATCTGCCTTAAATCTGCACCATTAAAGTTTCATCATTCATCTAAAATATGTCATCAAGTAGAAAGTGTAAACTAGACCGAGGCTGCAGGTCCTTGTTCAACACCAGCACAAAGGAAGAAGCAGATCAGAAAGATCTTTTACATTTCTTTTTTCCCTTTTTTCTTAATTAATTTAAGAAGAAATTGATAAGCTTTCTGCCTCAAAAAAACGCACAGCTCATGCTTTTTCATTATTAAGATAGCCAAGAAACTTATTCTTAAGCCTATTTAAATGTAGACCTTTCTTGAGACCGACGGATTTACTAATCGATTGATCGGACAACCTAGAAAAAAAGGACTTTTGCACGTCCCTATCCTGTATCCAGTCTTGTTCCTGAGTTGTAATTTTCTAAATAGTAGATGGCGTTTCTCCTCGAACCGTCTGTTGCAAGCTGAGTAAAAATGTATGTTTCATCCATTTTCAAATTCTATACTGCCCAGCCGAAGCCCACGCTCCAGCCCACTCTCCCACTATATTCTGCTTTGGTCCACATGGGATGCCAGTTGAATGTGGAAGCAGCTTAGGATGACAGCGATGGCAGGGAGAGGAGGAGGGAGAGATCAGAATGGGAACAGGCAGAACTTGCGGCGGGGAATGACAGCAGCAGGGATGTGAATTTTTCTTCTTCTTCTCTTATGTTTTTCAAAAATCTGCCTTTTTTTTGGACACACAACTCCCTGTTAGGGAGATTTTTCTGTTTGTTTCTGTGCGCTTGACCAGAGAAAAGGTAATTTTCAGGGAGTGATGACAGCAAGAGCAGCTCGGGGAGAGACTGCTGCTCAAATAATAGATGACAGTGTTTGAAGACCAGACTGTGGGTACATGTGTTTGTATGAGTGTGCATCTGAGTGTGCGTGTGTAAGGCAAGGCAAGGCAAGCTTTATTTATATAACACATTCCATACACAAGGCAAATTCAATGTGCTTCACATAAAACACAAAAAAATACATCATTTGTCTAGTAAAATGACACTTAGGCTCTATGTGGTGACTTTTTTGTGGTAAAACATTAATTTTTAATTGCTATTAGTGTTGCAGTTTGCCTTTCCAAACTCCAACCAAACCATCAATATAACATGAGACTCTGAACAGCCGATTCTGAGTGCTGGTGTACTGGATACACTGGAGGAAGGGTGATGAGTTTTAAGTAACGTCTGGGTAAGATGTCAGTAGATGCTAATGCTACCTACTGTGGCTGCCTTAGCATTGTAGCTATATATTAGCCTGTTAGCTTTTGTGAGCCGTATTCTACAACAGCAGACGTAGCATTTTGTCCCAAGCATCTTACAGTATTGTGAGTGTTTTTATGTACAGTTTTATCCCAAGCAGCTTGCAGTGTCACAAGTATTTACTGATCAATAAGCACAAGCTTCTTTGTTGTCTGATGTCATTAAAAGTGTGATGGTAGTAAAATTGAAAAACACACAGTCATAAATACCTAAATCTAAAAACTGTCAGAGACCATCTAAGAGTTTTTAGATTTGTGTCGAAGTGGTGGAAGAAGTACTCAGATCTTTTACTTAAGTAAAAGTAGAAATACCACAGTATAAAAATACTCTGTTACAAGTAAAAGTCCTGCATTCAAAATGTTACTTAAGTAAAAGTACAAAAGTATTAGCATCAAAATGTACTTAAAGCAACAAAAGTAAAAGTACTCATTATGCAGAATGGCCCATTTCAGAATAATACAGTATATATTATATTATTGAATTATAATTATTGATGCATTAATGTGTAAGCATCACTTTAATGTTGCAGCTGGAAAAGGTGGGGCTGATTTCCACTACTTTATATACTGCAGGGTAGCTTACAGTAATCTATAATAATACATCACAGTTTATTAGTTGATTATATTTTGTATTAATAATCTGAATCTGCAAATTAACTAGGAACTTAAGTTATCAAATAAATGTAGTGGAGTAAAAAGTACAATATTTCCCTCTGAAATGTAGTGGAGTAGAAGTATAAAGTAGCATAAAATGGTAATACTCAAGTAAAGTACAAGTACCTCAAAACTGCACTTATTCGAGTAAATGTACTTAGTTACTTTCCACCTCTGGATTTGGATATTTATTACTGTGTGTTGATGTATCACACGTTATCACATATAGGTAAGGATAGTAATCACAACGATCAACCCATAAAATGACATATATGCTGCCTGTGAGCTGTGGGAATGTAGTGATATTGTCTTACTTGAGCTGGTCGATGCCGTCGGGCGTGGCGGGGACGTTGTAGCGCCTCATGTACTCGTGCATCTCGGGGAAACTCTTCTTCAAGTAATCCTCTGCGCTGCTTTCCCTCACTGTGGCGAAACGGAAGCCCTGGGAGGGGTGGTGCAGCTGCAGCAGGAAAACACACACACCAACATGCGACATGCACAGTGGATCCAAAAGGCCTTAAAGGAATGCTTTGATGTTTTGATTTTTCATGCTGTTGCTTCTCTTTCAATTACGGGAAAAGTTTGTGCATTCGTTCTTCAGCTGAACTGTGCTATCCATTGGTCTTAATGAGGAATGACATCAATGTTAGCAAGTGGCAATGTTAACTACGGCACTAAAATACAAAAAACAAAATACAAAATACAAAATGTTGGGTGCAATTTTAAGGATTCAAATTTTTTTTTGGAATATGTCACCCCTCATTATTTCTGTTTTTAAATCCTGCGTTCCTGGAGGTGCATTGTGTTCCTCGTATGCGTTTGCATCCTTGTGTGTGTGTGTGTTTTCGTATGCCTGTTCACAAAAATATCTTTTGCAACTGTTCAAAACATAACCATGAAACAACCCCCCCCAAACACACAGTGTTCAGCGAGGCGGTTGGCTAAAAAAAGATTTAATTACCTTCCTCTAATTGGCCCTACAAGAGTGGTGTAATTAAAGAACAAATTTGCTCATTAAAAGTTTAAAAGGTTGCACTTCCCACAACATGAGCTCTTATTATAATGAAACTTACTGTATATATGACCTGACCTTGATCTGCAGTCTTGTTAACTGTAGATCAAAGTCTGCCAAAACTGCAAACTTAAGAAGTTTCATATGAGAACTTCAACAACAGTTTGTCCAATCATCATGAATGTTGGTACACATGCTGATAAAAATGAAACAACCATGTTTACATAAAATAAATTAAAACTGAACAATAGGGGTACCACAAATACAAAAAAAGAAGAAATCTCTTAATCTGGTCAGTAGAATTTCATTCTATTTGGTATGCAAGCTCTTCAGCCAAGTATTAGTTGAAATCTTAAGTCTGACTGGTGCATGTTAGTGTAGCCTGTCACATGACCTTTAACTCATGGTGGGTTCGGACCATTATTTCAACATCTGGCCTCTATTTTAAACATAGTGGGAAAAACACAGTGTCCACCCAGTTTAAAAATATATTTTGGCGAATATCAATCAATAAGTTGTGTAAATCACCTACAGATCATTAAGAGAGACAGAAACAGAGAAAAAAACACCTTAATTTGAACTTAAATATGCACTGTAAAAACTCATAGTGCAATTTAGTGAACTCAACTCATCTTTATCCATTAACACAATGTATATAGATGTGTTTGTCAATTTCAATGAGCTTCATGACTTAAAATCATGAGTCACATCTTGTGTCTTAAAATTATGAGTTGAAAGAACACCTTGTAAAGCATTCACTAAACTCAACACTGCTAGTTTATTAGCAGACTTCCCAGTATGCATTGCATTGACAAAGCTACCTCAACTTAAGAATTCAAATTCATGAGAAAAAAACATTTGTTCACTCAACTAATTTTGTTTAGGAAGGTTAACTCAATGGTTAGTGTAAACAAATTATTTCTTCAAATTCACTTAACTTAGAATTTTAAAGGGGGGGTATCCTAGGATGTAGTAATTCTTAGTATTTATGGTGATTTTGGTACTTGGAGGTGTGAAGTAATCACAGTAAAAAATTTGAATTATGTTACTATGCCATTTCCCCACAGTCACCAACTATAAAACACGCCCCCTTGTACAAGGCAGTCAGATTTTGCTCCAGTTTCTATGTAGACACTGGACTGTCTGAAATCGACCAATCAGTGCTAAGAGGAAAGCAGGCCTTCCAGAATGGCCAGCCAATCAGAGCAGTAGCTCATTAGCATAAGAAGATGCTTATGTAAAACAACCTATTTTCTTGTAGGTGGGAAACAAACACTGGGAAGTGAATAGCTAAAACTATAACTAAATGATTTTTACTGAAAAAACTTAACAGATGTATTTTATAGAAACCAGGTAATTATATAAAATTGCTGAAAAAGCAAATGATACCCCTCCTTTAAGGCAGCACGGACACTAACTGTTTTAAGTTGAAACAATACGTTTTTTATTTTTTTTACAGTGTAATCAAATATATGTTAAATACAATGTTGCACTTCTCTGATTGTCTTTCTTACCTTTGGGTCATGAATCCCTGACAGCTGTTCGTAGGTCTTCTCCCCGACCATGACAGCGGCCAGGTTGGCGGTGTAGGTCGACAGGCAGAACAGGCAGAAAATGGCCCACAGGTTCATCAGCAGCCGGCCCGTCCAGCACTTCGGGGGCTTGATGGCGACCGTCCGGCCGAACAGGATGGCGTAGCACACGTTGAGCGCCGAGGAGAAGGAGAACACGCGGTCGCGGTTGCGTCCGCGCGGCGTCATGCCGAACGGGCTGTGCCACTCGTACAGGGTGAGGAAGACGGCGGTGACGTGGAGGGAGACGAAGATGCCGAGCCACATGGACCAATGGAGAGGCCACATGAAGGCACCGATGGGTGCCGCTGTGTCCCGAGTGCGAACCTGGACAGGGGACACACACAGGATTGGACAACCTTCATGTCATATCATCAAGTTATTGATTGGTTGAGTGATTGACTATTATGATATCATGATAGTTTTAATATCACATTTAATTATTTTGTTCATTTTTACAGGTTCTTCTTATTTAGATGAAGCCCTAGAAATTAGGCTTAGGCCGATATTCGACATCATTGAATATCACAATATTTAGTGAATATTGCAACATGTGTAGCTACCTATAATCTACTAGTGGTAGGATAGTGAAAAAATATATATATATAATCATAGTGGTAGTGAAAAATGTGTCTTTTTACTTTTCTTTTTACTCCCGTTTCCATAATCATCCCATTTTCCTGGAAATAGCAGAAAATTACACCAAATGGCCATTGTTTCCTCCTATGCTTAAATAGTAATTTATTTTTCTAGGCTATTAATAATAATAATTATGAATATAAATTTGATGTAATTTAGAACAATTCAAATAAAATACCAAAAAAAGAAACCCAGGAAAAAACTAAAAAATAGAAAGACCTACCACCCTAGAACGGCGATAATATTGTATATCATGATATTTTGGTGGGACAGTATCACGATAATACATTTTGGATATCGCCCAAGCCTACTAGAAATCAATACCAGAATTAATTCAAGTTCACACAGGGAAGCTTCACACACTCACTAGACTAATCTTATTATGATGATAAAAATTAGCATCTTAACCCAATAGTGTCGGGCTTGCTGAAACAGATCAAATGGCAAATGTTTATGACAGGTACAGATGCTGTTCGTGACACCTGGTGAAGAAGCTGAGGTTCACTGAGATAGAGAGATGAAGAGAAAAAAAAATGATAGAAGAGAAAGCCATTGTAAAGAAAATGTCTTCCCTGGGTGGAATACAAAGAGGGAGAGAGGGGAGAGAGATTACCACCATCACTACATCTGTCAGCTGCTGAGTCTAGGTGTAGTAATTGTGGTAATAGCTTCACCTCACACTCACCAGTCCAGCCCCTTTAACAGATATTACATTAGAATCCAATAATGTAGGGCTTGCAGAAATAAAAGTATGCCACCTCCTTATGATTGATACTGACCAGCATGCCGAGAGAAGAGAGTTGAGGTGAGGTCAATGACAGAGGGAGGAGGAGGAGGGATCAAAGAGGGAAAGTAGATAGAAGAGAGAGCCAATGAGAGGATAAAGAGAAAACCTACTTCAAGTTTAATATGCAGAGAGGAAGAGAAAAAGTAGGAATGCACCGATATGTCAGCAGACTATCGGTATCGGCCGATATCAGCTTTAAAAAGCAGTAACGGAATCGGTGTGATATTATTTTTACCGCAGATATTTGGCTGCTTGCGGAATTGGCATTTTGTGACCTTTTTTGTCTCGGAGTGTGTCACTTAATACAACCATTAAATTAGCAACAGAATGAAACTAACATGGTCTTTTGTTTAAAATCTTAAAGGAATAGTTCACCCAAAAATGAAAATTCTTCATCATCTACTCACCCTCATGCCAAATGAAACACAGGTGAAATGTGTTAGTCCATATAACACACAGGGAGGCTGCCAGCACAACTTGGTAGCAGCCTTCTCCAAAACAACTGAAGTCAATGGGGACCTGTTCTTTAGAGCTCCAAAACAAAAACAGCCAAACAATCACACTGTGAATAGAAAGACCTATACACCATTATTTGTTGCAGATCAATCAGCTGTAGTTAAGATTTGCACTAAATGATGGTATAAATATACTGTAGGTCTTTTTGGAACTCTGAAGAACTGGTCCCCACTGACTTCAGTTGTTTTGGAGAAGGCTGCTATGGAGTTGTGCTGCAGCCTCCCTGTGTGTTATATGGACAAACTTCACCTGTGTTTCAACTGGCATGAGGGGGAGGAGATGATGACAGAATTTTCATTTTTGGGTGAACTATTCCTTTAAGATAGGCATGTCTGAAAAGCTTAACCTGTCTTACACCTGCATTTGTAGTACGATTTTTACAATTATTTATTGTTATTTTAAATAATGAAAAAGGAACAATGTACTATATTACTTATTGCTTTATGTAATCACTGTGAAAAATGGTCAATAAACTGTTAAAAAAAAAAGATTCTTACAAAAATGCATATCGGTATCACCCTATATGGGTGGGAAAATGTCGGATATTGGTCTCAGCCTCAAAAAATCGTATTGTGCATCTTTAAGAAAAAGTTAAACAGAGAGAGCGGCACTGACCAGGATTCCCAGGCTGGTGGAGAAGAAGGGCGAGGTGAAGTCGATGACTTGGCTCCTGGCTGAGTTGATGCTGAACGACGTCACCGCCAGGTGGGCGGCGCCGCTGAGCAGATCGCCCACCAGCCCCGTCCAGCGGCCGTTCTTGAACCCCCCGTACTTCCCGTCGCCGACGATGTAGAGGTCGAAGGTGAAGCCCATGTCCTCCGCCAGCTTCTCCAGCAGGTCGATGCAGTAACCGTAGCAACACTTCTTCAGCTCCGTGGGAACCGTTCCGTTGGGTCCCCCCAGGTTCTGGAAAAGCCCCTGCAAAACCGAAGATTCGTTGGTGAGCGGGTCGAGGCACAGCTGGCCCGCCGGGCACATCCCGTCCCCGTCCACCTCCCTGGTGAACACAAACGGGTGCTCCACCAGCGTCACCACCCGCATGTGCAGCCGGGTGGGCCGGCGCCAGTCGCCTCCTCCTCCGGACCCCTGATGGGTCGGCCAGGCCCCCTGGTCCATCAGGACCCTCCCCCGCCGCCAACGCCCCAGGCGGGTCCAGGTTGGCTGGCCCAGAGGGTCCAGCTGGAGGGACCAGATGTAGTGATGGGCCTCGGAGACGACGATCTGGCTCCGACCGTCGCTGGACATGAAGCCGCTCTGGCCCTCGAATGACATGTTGGAGAGGAATCTGAGGGGAGAAACAGGGGAGAGGAGAGAGATGACAGGAGGAGAAAGGGGAGGAGAGAGTCAGGGTGAGTGGAGGATAGGAGAGAAGAGAAAGAGGTAGAGGAGGAAAGATAATTTTTAGTTTCACTTTTCCTATGGATACACACAGGCTATCCAGGTATTTGTGGGATTATTTTCTGTTCACTGCAGATAGATCCATAGGCCAACATGGCAAACATCAAAATGTGAAATAAATGTTTTCTATGCCACTTGTTTATTACCTCCTGCTTGTAATCATTGAGATCTACAGTATCTCTGTAAATATCTTTGTCTTTGTATATTTGTATATCTTTATATATTTTGAGAGAGAGAGAGAACCTGAGACATTCAAACTCACACAAGTTAACTGCAAACTGCAAAGCTTTTTAAGGAAGCATTCTGCTGGCTTGCTTTTATGTTCATTTGCCATGAAGCATATTACTTTTTCCAGACAGTTTTTGTATTTCTGTACCTGGGATTTACAGGCTCACATGTACGATTATATTTTACCCTTGGTTAGTTTGTACAAAAATCCCAATTTAATGGTGTAACACCAGTGCCAGAGAGGTGTGTTATCTTGGTGGCCTCAGTGCCCGTCTAAAACGAGAGTGTTTGTGTGCGTATATGTGTGTGTGTGTGTGTATGTGTGTGTGTGTGTGTGTGTGTGTGACAGCATAAGACGGACCACGGTCCAGTGATCACGCCATCTCTCTCACTGAGCCATGCTACTGGCTGTCTGAGAGTGTCAGATACCAGAGCAGACGTACACACACACACACACACACATAAACAGACACAAACACGTGAATGCTCCCACATATATGTTCACGCATGCACAAACTCACTCTCACACACACACACTTTGGAATGGATATTTTTGGATGTAAAAAAAAGAACATAGGCATCCATTCGGTGCTGGCAAACGCGCATCACTCTGACATGCCTGCAGGAGTTAATGATGTGACCTTTCTGAAACATCTCTCTCGTGTCGCTTTGCTCTGCGGAAACTTTCCCGACGCCACCTTGTCTTCCCTCCTGCGGCTCGAAACAGGTTTTAACCCGACCAGACGGCTCAGCCCGTCTGTTTGAAGGGCAAAGGCTGCGTTGTAGCTTGCGGATGTTAAGCTACCTGGTAATTGTCCTGTAGAGAGCTGGCAACTTTTCCTCATTGTTCACAACGGAAATGACAGTACACTGTTTCACATTCCTGACAGCGCTGGTAGCGAAGCACATTTTTTTAGCAGTCAGAGTCCCGCGTGTTAAAAGTTAAAGTGATGCTGAACTTTGGTAGTGTCTTGGGTTGTGTAGCTTCCCGGACAAATCAGTGATTCTCTGTTATCTGTTGCTCCAGTAGAGACGATTGGAGAATTGTGTTTTTTTTTCTCTCTGAAAGTCACACTTCTAGCACATGAATGCAAACAAAGCAGATTTTGACAATATAGTATATATATATAAAAAAAATAGTCATTCTGCATTTTTTTTTTTTTTTTAAGTGAATCGCTTTCTTTATGTACCAGAGTTCAACTTTAAAGGTCCAGGATTATAGGAATGTATATGTGTTTTGCTGTAATGGTACCTAAACTCTGGAATGATGTTCTGATGCATCTCAAAACCCATCTTTTTATCCTGGCTTTCCATTGATTTTATTGTCTTTGTTATCTCTTTCTGTATATTTTTTGTTTGTTTGCTTTTATATTGTGTTCTTTTAACAAATGGTTGTTGCTCTTTTACACTGTGATTATCTTATCTGTCGCTCTTTTTGTGAGGCACTTTGTAACCCTTGGTTTCAAAAGTGCTACATAAAGCCTTGCTTACTTGCTTACTATATATATTCAAAAATGTTTAATGATGACATTGATCAATTTTAAGTTATTGCATTTTCAAAAACCCACCCTCTTTTACAGGCAGTTTCAGACTAATTCCAGTAAACACATTAAAACTGGATGATTGGCTCCCATCACTAAAGAATTACTGAAAGCCTTCCAATGATGCCAATTAGCAGGATTTGAACTGAAAAACCCACTGGAAAAAAAACAGGGTCCAGGGACTGTTCTGGCTCTGAGGACTTAGTCTTCCAAGTCATTCAATTTAACTAATTAAACTCATCTTTTAACTAAACTACATTTATTTTAGCATCATGAAGAACATTATTCTTATCTTGGGCTATTGGAAAACACCATCATGAAAACTGAAAAATATGGGGCCAAAGTGTGCTGTGCTTTCAAATCATATTCAGAAGTTGCCCAGGAGAAGCTGGAGCAGCGGAAAGCTCTTCCGGCAGGTAAAAGAAAAGAGGTGTTTGCTGGATGCTGCGGGTCTTTACAGGGTCACTGACACTCAAACAAGAGCTTCACTTCCTCCACACCTTGAACTGCAAGCTGCACCTCCTCCGCTCCAAACGTTCCGCACAATGTGACATGACTCATTTCCACTCCATGAAAAAAAGGGAAAATGGTGGCATTTGAAGCTGAGGAGCGGTGATGGTATTTTAAACTGAAGAGTGACGTTTGTGTGAATCACATCAATTACGCACCGGCACTAACTCACTGTCCTGCCTCTACCTCTTGTGCTCTAGTTCTCATGGTAACTGTGACTCAACGGAAAAAACTTTGAGCATGGCATAGGCTGTAATCATGATGTCGTTTTGATGTCCATGTCACTGACCGTGCAAACAAAGGTACTGGGCAAAAAAAGCAAGCTGAAAGAAGAAGGATGGGAGCTTCATATGTATACTTTGAATTATGGTTCATATTCTCATCTTGCATTAGGCTACTTGCATTAAACATGCATTATGAGCCGCACTTTGTACTATATGAATGAATGAATGAATGAATACAATTTTTTTTTTGTGTCATGCCGAAATTAATGGCCCATCCCACATGAGATTACACGACACAGAGCCTTGCTATATAGGGCAAGGCTCAGATGGAGAGGGAGCCCCCCCCCCCCCCCACCCCAGCACAAACCCCATGACTACACAAGTTACAACTTCCATAATACTGTTTTATGTGATAAAGCATATCTATGATACACAGAAGAAGGCAATACAAAATAAATTACTCATTTCATTTATACAATGCCTTTTTCCACATGTCCCATGCCTTCTCTATATAATCAGCCACTAAAAATGTTTCATTTTAAAAAAGCCAACTACATTTTTCAGGATCTTCCATAGCCAAAACACTCAATGTCCCCTTTTATCTTACTGAACAAAGCCTTTCTCTGTGTATAATAAAGGAAGGACAATACAACATAAAATGGGTTTCATCCTCAGTAACATTTAAAACACACATATCACATCTTCCGTACCAACAAAGTGCCCAGTTTCAACATGAAGAGGTGATATACCTGATCTAACTTGAGCATGCAATGATCTTGTCTTTTTGGTTAAATTATACTTTACATTCATTTTCAGTGACATAATCACTTTTAATCACACAATATGTTAAGTTTGGGTTTATTCCATATCTCTACAGCCCATCTCTTTCAGTTGACAAAAAAACTGTTCTTTGATTAAATCAATATCTTTTTTCACTTTTGAAACATAAACGTCTTCACATCCTACATTAAAGAATAAGTTATGAATTCCTCTTGCCCAAGGACCTATTGTCTGTAAATCCCACTCACTATATTACTATCAAAAGATCTTTTTTTCTTTTACTATCAATAGCTTTTTTCTGTGGCCTACCATTTCCCCCCGTTTTCTGTTTTTTGTAATAATAATAATCATTGTTATATATAGATAGATAGATAGATAGATAGATAGATACATACATACATACATACATACATACATACAGACATACTCTCCCATATTTTCTACCTGGCTATGTGTTGAAATGTCTTTTTATAATATTTTGATAATTTATTATGCGTCTATTATTTTTTTGTTTTTATCACGTGTACCTTTTAAACTAAACACTATTGCGATGCTCACGTTTTTCAGATGACTTGTCAGCTGCCATGGGAGTACTTAATAAACTTAAAAGTATCACGGCATATGTATTGCTCCTAACTCAAAAGTGACGCCACCTTTTTAGGAGCATATAAAGACTTCTATCAAGTGCATTCTGCCTTATCAAGTCAATCCTTCCCTGCAGCAAATAGAAATTGTTTTACTCACACTCGTGCAGGAAATACAACCTCCAGAGGAGAAATTTATTATATAGTGTTTTCTATCTTTATAGCTCAGCTGGCCAGCGCATTCAGGGCATTATACTTGGCTCTGCTGGCCACATATCACTTTAAAGAGATTCCTATCAAGAAGAATTGTCTATGGTGGAAAAAGCCTGAATAAGATAAGCCGTTGAAATGTGTCCTGGCAGTATCTTATCTGTTAAGACAGGACTCTTGCCCCCTGTAGGTCATCGGTGTATCTGCAGCTTCAGGGGTCACCATTATACCAACTGACAATCAATCTCTCTGTCTCTCTCTCTCTCTCTCTCTCTCTCTCTCTCTCTCCCCCCCTCTCTCTCTCTCCTTTGTTATCACATCTTTTGCCACCTCCCCGGTAACTCTCCTCCTACAGCTTTCTCAGTCTGGTGGGCAAACCTTATCAGCTCCTCTCTCTCTCTGGCTTAATGGCTTAATGTCTGGCCAGCAGTGTGTAGATACACTCTAAAAAGAGATATGTTGGAATAACGTAGGCTGTGTTGTTCCTTTCCAACTTTCACACTATCTAGGATGAAGGCAATTTGGAGTTACTTTGGGTAAATTCATATAAATGTCACAATTTTGTGTATATTAACGTGTTCTTGAGGAGATTTACCTGTCAAAAACATTCTGTCCAAAAGCTCACAGTTTTGAATCCAATAAATCCCTATGTAAACAAAGGCAGCACTTAGACAACACTAGTTAAACAACAGGTGCCTGCAATTACAGACTGGGCCTTTAATGATGTTGTTAAGCACAAACATATGTTTTGAAATAACACAGCATGTGCCTCTAAAACACATAACGGCTGGTCATTCATTTCAGTTCATTTTCAAAGAGACAGAACTGTCTGTCTCTGTCAGGTTTCCATCCATTTTGATGGACAGAAAGTTGAACCCAGTTGAACTTTTTTTGTGTGGATGGATTCGTCGCCATCTATTTGGCCAATTAGAAGTGAGGTAGTGTTGGGTTTGTTTTGGAGAACACTGAGACCTTGGAGGAGGCGATAGTTAATACAGTGTACTCCATCCTGTTGTTGTATGACTCATCAAAGGATTACAGAAACAAAGATAAAAGAGAAAGCCTGGTGTAACATTGGGATGACTGCAGGTTTTCCGGGTCAGTTTCTTATTGAATTTATACTGTATAGTCTGTTTTTTCTTGTTTCTATGAAGTAGCACTGCTAGTAGCACTCTATGAAGTAGCACAACTCCTTGTTGCATGTTTTCTCCTTACTGTACTTCTGCCAAGTCCCCCATGTTGACGCTCCAAAACAGAAATCTATCCATCAATAATTATGTCCAGTTTCTGAGTGTGGCTGCCAAACCATCCAGTCCTATACCCCGTACCTCCAGACCATTGTCCAGTCCTACACCCCTGTACCTCCAGACTATGGTCCAGTCCTACACCCCCGTACCTCCAGACCATGGTCCAGTCCTACACCCCCGTACCTCCAGACCATGGTCCAGTACTGCACCCCCATACCTCCAGACCATGGTGCAGTCCTACTCCCCCATACCTCCAGACCATGGTCCAGTCCTACATC
Organism: Centroberyx affinis; assembly: GCF_046629955.1. Taxonomy (NCBI): domain Eukaryota; kingdom Metazoa; phylum Chordata; class Actinopteri; order Beryciformes; family Berycidae; genus Centroberyx; species Centroberyx affinis. The sequence goes on along the minus strand of NW_027280916.1, from coordinate 103,465 downwards.
CCCAAACCTCAACACCATGGTGCAGTCCTACACCCCCATACCTCGGGACCATGGTCCAGTCCTACACCCCCGTACCTCCAGACCATGGTCCATGGTCCAGTCCTACACTGCCATACCTCCAGACCAACCATGTTCCAGTACTACACCTCCAAACCTCAGCACTATGGTCCAGTCCTACACCCCCGTACCTCCAGACCATGGTCCATGGTCCAATCCTACACCCCCATACCTCCAGACCAACCATGTTCCAGTACCACACCTCCAAACCTCAGCACTATGGTCCAGTCCTACAGGCCCGTACCTCCAGACCATGGTGCAGTCCTACACCTCTATAAATCCAGGCCACTTAGCTCTCCCTTCCCCACACTGACCTGGGCCTCATTCAAAGCTTGCATCATTTTGGTACTGTGCAAAACATTTTCTGGGTTGAACGATATGTTTGCTCGTGAAGCGTTTTGCAATGGCCTTTGAGGTGCGTTTGATCCCGTTTTGTAGGTGTGTGTGGGCTGTAACCCCAAATAAGCAGTGACGTACGTATATAAACAGCTGATTGGAAACAGTCATCAGCGCACCATGGCTTCACAATCACAAGTGCTTTGCCTGCAGCACAATTTATGTAGCAATCGAGGACATAAAGAACCATGTTTGTCATAAGTAATTTCATCCAGCATAAATGATTGTAAATATTTCCTCTCAGCCGCTGCAATAACAACCCGTAACAAACGCTTTGCAGCAGAACATTCAACACACTTCTGTTTCCTTTAAAACGTCCTGTTCGCTACATGTTGGGGCTATTGAACGTCACTCCACAAAGTCTCACCTCTTCTCCCTTCTGGCTCCTGGATGGTGGACTAACCATCTAATTTTTTACTCTGACCAGCAGATAGTTACTTCTCATCTTCTGTCGTAGGCTGAAACCTCATCTTTTCAAGATGTATCTCACGTTAGCCTCTATCCACTGAATCATATCCGCTCTCTCTCACTTCTTCATCCTCTAATGGTTCTAATTTAGTCTCATTAAAAATAAAAATTGCCTTCTACCACTCCCATATGTCCTTATTTTTTTTTCTTTTTCTAGCACTTTGTCAGGGCACAGTGACTGTCACACAAGCCCTACTTAGTATTGGTAGGTTGTAATGCTGGTGATCTAAGAACTGAAGTTTATTCTACTGTTGTACTCATTCTAAGTTTCCCTGGGTAAGAGTGCAGCCTAATAGCTACAATGTAAATGTAAATAATGTGCAATGTGTTGAAAGATAATGTATTTCTTTGAGATATTTCAGAATGTGTTATTTTAACACATTCTGAAATATCTCCAGGCCATCCACCGGTCAGACCTAGACAAAAACATGGGTTATCCCGCCAAAACTGAATCTGCATCTTTTTTGCTGGTTGGATATTCAAAGGTGGTGCATAGACCCCAAAACCAGGGGTGCAGAGGAGGGCAAAAAATCACCTAAACTCATTTCACCCACCAGTTTATTTGTGACTTATAGTGTTTACCTACATTTTCTCAAGGTAATGGAAATCTTCATGATAAAAAATGATAGCATTCATTATATTAAGTGCTGCCAACCTGAATTAACCAGTGGGTAAATGTACTGAACATGGCATCTTGGGCATTTTCAAATACCCTGGTGCATGCAATATTATTCAGATGCTGCTCAACCCTACAGAGCAATAAAGCCAGATTATAAATGTTCATTGTTTTTAAATTTTTCTAGCTGTGGGGTGCAATTTCAAACAAGGGGAAGTGAGGAGGGGGTTGTTAAATTAATATGAAGAAAACACTGCCTACTTGCACATGCATACATACATACATACATACATACATAACACTGCAATATCACTATTAGACACAAGGTTTCAATTATAAATGGTCTTTGAACAATCCCTCCTCCCTGGTCAATCTCCCTGTCCGTCTCCGAACAAATACCATCTCTCTTTACTTGTCTCTATGTTGGTACTCGCATGTCAATTCGCATGTTTCCTGTTGTAAAGTAATGCTGTAGCTCACTTTCTCCCAAAATAATTGAGATGCATTCAGAAATGTTTTTAGTGTAAGATTTAACGCTACATTAGGCAGCTTTGCATGTTGGCAGCTCCAAATGGCAGCGAGTGGTCGGCTAACTGTTAAAAATTTACACTCAAAACACCCAGAAATCCTGAGCAGTGAGGTCAGTGAACGTCACATAGCTCACTCACGTTCACCAAGCGGCTGTGATGTTTTATACCAAAGAGACGAGAGAGGAGAAGATCTAACGTTGGTGAGTCCAGCTTTCTCTGGACGGAGTGCTGCTCACTGCTGTTTAGGAGACAGTTTGGATTTCACTCTCAAGTCTGGATTCATCTCTTCCTGTGGAGGAGGAGAGACCAAACCTGACAGCAGAGGAACATTTGGGCAAATAGAGGGAACATAAAAGGTCTCAATTAGTGGAAATGGGACACTCTTCTCTGTGGCAGCCCCATTTTGTGATTTAGGCTGATAAGACAGGTGGATTTTCAAATAAAAATCTTGACTAGTGCAGTTTTAGCACGATTTGTTAATGAGGAGCATGCCACTCCCCCTCATTCTCCCTCATATCACTTCCTATTTTTATCTCCATTTCCCCCAGCACCGCTCTCATCCATTTCACATTCGGTGTCCCCTTGTACCTGGCACCTGTTCTCTGGTTTTATCACACAGCCTGGGGGAGAACAGCTGGCCAAATGTCTGGCCAAATGTTATTTTATGCATGTTCTGTTGTTCTACTATTTTCTACCCTGTTGTGTGCTTTCATCATTTATATTCTCTCATCCATTTCAGATGTGTCTATTCTTATCATCTTGATTGCTTGTTCTCTTTTTTCTTTGTTTTGAGATATTTTTTTAAAAATCCTTGGGGGGATTTTGTCTCACCTGCACAAAATAGTCATTTGTGTCTCATCTTTCTGAGCTTTTATCATTGTATTTAATGTGTTAATGTGTTTTGATCACTTTGCTTTTGTGTTTTATCACTGTGTGAATACACTAAACTAAAACTAAACAAACCAGTCCCTACTAAGTTTAAGATAAGATAAGATAAGATAAGATAAGATAAGATGAGATAAGATAAGATAAGATAAGATAAGATAAGATAAGATAAGATAAGACAAGATAAGATAAGATAAGATGGCACTTTACTGATCCCCTCGGGGAAAGTCAGGAGTTAGGGTTAGGTTATGTTATGTTTATTTGTGTATTTGTTAGGATCCCCATTAGCTTTGCCCTAAAGCACAGCTAGTCTTCCTGGGGTCCACATTTAAAAACATACATTAAACATTAAAGTCAACACAAATGGCAAACTTAAACATAAACATAAGACATATATATAAAAAAATAACATTAATATGTATGAGTAAAACTTACACTGATGACTCTCTCAACAGTTACCAGCAAAAACTACAAATCCGCATATGCATAGCGCCCTACTGTTATGTTATGTTAGTTTCAGTTATGTAGTGTGAAATTAAAATATTGGCTTTGTATTTTCTTGAAGGAACTCTTTATACAACTCACTTCAGGCTGGCAATACTTAATATAACGAATTCTATCAACTTATATCATCAAGATTTCCATTACCTTGAAAATGTAGGTAAACACTATAACTCACAAATAAACTATGTGTGAGTTATCATTGTGTGTGTCTTTGTGTTTTATCACTGGTGCGAATACAGTAAACTAAACTAAGGTTAGCGACTGCATGACCGGCGGCTTCCACTGCTCCCTCACCTGCCTCCTCCACCTGCCTGCCACCTCCTCCTCTGAGGTGTTACGGTCGCCGCATGACAAACACCTCTACAGTCTGTCAGCTCTTCCTCCTTGTGGCCGGTTGATTGCTTGGTCAGGGATTCTGCTGCACCCATAACTCCCGCCCCTGTCATTACATCTGCCATTTGCTGTCTGTGTTCATCACTTCCTCCGTTAACGGCGTCTCCGTGCTCTTTCTGCACCTCCGCCTGGTGATCTGAGTTCTTATGTTTGTTCTTTATGTCTGGCATTCCATAAAGCAAATGGATGCCAACGTGCAAAACACCCAAATCTGGATATATATGCAGACAATGATGAGCCATGAGACTCCAGATTATTTTTCTCCCCCTTTCATGGTTGTTTCTTCTCATTAATTACTGGAGCAAGCCTAAAGGCCACAAATATTCATTATTTCAGACAGACAAAACACATTTGACACAGATGATTACAGACCTAAACATGATAGTTATTTGTGTATTAATAATCTTGTGTAATCATCTTGCGATTCCCTGGAGAAGCCTCGACCTCCAGCTAGAGAAACACTATTGTGCCTCTGCAGCTTATCTGTCACACGTTCTCTGTCTTTAACACTTTTCTGGTGACAACGGTTCCCTTCAGGTCAGCTCATCCACCTTGCACCTGGTAACGCATCTGTCCAGTCAAACATAAAATCAATGGCAACCCCCTCACTGCACGAAATGCATCTAAAATAATAAGAGATTTAATACTAGAAAAGCCAAGAGATCTGGGGGATCTAAGAAAAGGCCAAGAAGCTGTCAGCTGAAGGGGGTAAATATTTATTAGACGACTTCCTTGCATGATTTAGAAAACATCTTGTACAGAAAGTGGGTCTAAGAAAAGTCGTGGAGGGACATTTTGAAAGATAACATATTTCAGCTGTAAATTTAAAAACAGCCGTCAATTGATGGCAGCTTGGCCTTTCTAGTGTTAATCTTGTTTTCAGTCTTTTAATCTTATTTTCTTTTAACGCCTGCAGTCAATTTTCCTCCCCTGTCTCTGTTTGACAAACATTTCTTCTCTGTGACAAGATGTCATTCAGCCTTCAGACAGCCTGACCTTGGAGAGATTGTAGAAACAAAGATAGTTCAAAACAGCAGGAAGGTAGTGGAAGTTAGACCCACCTGAACTCAGTTTACCCCCCCCATAATATTCCCTCACTTTCTCAACATAATTTAAACCTGCTTCAGTTCCTAGGACTACAACACATAATAATATTGTCCTGGAAATATAATTGTTTTTCAATTGCACTGATGCTTTTTTTTTTTTATTGCCTTTTGGTGGTCACAGTTTATAATTTATACGCTTTTTATTAGGTGCATGCATCGTAGCACCTCTATAAGAATCAGGCTCTGTGTGTTTACTGGTTGGTTGGTTTGTTTATTTGGGGAGCGTATCTATGTTCTCAGGATCCTATGTTCCCTAGTTCAATATTCTGTTAACACACATTGACCCTCCTATTGTGTTCGGGTCAAATTTGACCCACTTCAAGTTAAAATATTTCAGTTTTTTTTTATTGGAACAAGGCTTTAAACAGCTATATAAACACAACAAAACCAATGGTTATCATTTTATTTGATTTTGAAGGTCTCTAACCCTAACCCTAAGCCTGGGGAACATAGGACCCTGGGAACATAGGAATGACTCAGTTTATTTGTTTGTGTGTTACGCTTTTTGCCATGTGCTCTGCTTACATGAATTATGGTATTCTCTGTTTAGGCCTTGCAGTCACACAGCCGGCTCTAGGCTGGTGGCTGATCATCCACACACCAGGAAGCAGCTTGGTGCTTTTCTAACTGTAGTGGCTAAGTAAACGCATTCTCTTAGATACAACACTGATATTAACATTTAATACTACGATTATCTTGGCAGATCTCGATATGCAATATTATCCCAACAATTAAGGTGAAAACCTGAGGAGGAGGATTTGACGGGGATGGTGAAGCTGATTTATCACTCGCAGCCCAACTATCCCCGGCTTCCATGACTGTGTTTGTATGTTTACACGGACACTTCCTCTGCTCCGCTGTTCACTCCCTGGCAGAGGATTAGAGGGCTTCCCCGGGGCTGTGATGTGTGTTTGAGTTTGTTATTCAGCCTCCCAACAAATCGGCAGTTATCGCGGTGGTCACGGTAATAAAAATTAGAGCCGATGTCATAATCAATATTGGTTTTTTAGAGTCAGTGTAGGTTCACTCACTGCTACAACATGATCTCATAACAAGTTGTGAAATGAGCATGAACTCTGAACGCAGATTTACGTGCTGTGGACACAAATTATGTGAAAATTACTTTCCTCCACAACAAATTTGATTCTGTGACAAAAACACAAATTTGATTCTGTGGCAAAAGCACATTAGACATGGCATTTTCAGCTAAAGGTTGGCTAGAGGTTAAGTTTGGTAAAACAACTTTGGTTAAGGTTAGGATTAAGGTTATGGTTAAGTTTAGGCAACTAAAACAACTTAGTTAAGGTTTTGTAAGGGTTGGGGTTAGGGTTTGGGTGAAATAAGAAAAGAATAAAGGATAAGGCTGGTGTTTTTTAATGCATTTCTTACCGTCAACAAATCCTATGAAAATATGATAATTTGATGTTAGCAAGTCATGTTCATTTCACGTATTTGTGTGAGATCAGGTTGCACTACTATCATGCATATACACACCCCCCCACCCCTCCGCCCCTCCACCCGAGCACCTAGACAGTGGGTGCTAGTGGATTTGTTCACCACAACATGGAGGAGATAAACTGCGACCTCCTCCTGTCGCCTCCATTTCACCTTCATTGCTTTGTTTGATGACAAACGTCTTTCTGTTTGGCAGCTCCTCCTTTCAACACCTGCTTCTCTCTCTGCAGGGTCAGAGTCAAACTTTTATCCAACGTTCGATTTCATATCAACTCCTACCTCAGCTTTTCATTCTGACATTCCTCTGTCTTCCCAAACACTTCCCCATGCCACATCCCTAAGGCCATTATCAGCATCTGTTAACATTTTACATTTTAGGCATTTAACAGTCGTTTTTATCTAGAGCGACTTAGAATAAGCTTTAATTCCTACATCACAACATTACAAGTGACCAAAAGTAAGATGTGCAAGGGTCAAGGGAAGTGATACAGAAGTGCTATGAAAAGAAATATGATCTAAGGAGTGTGGTATAAATCTTTTAAACAACTCTTCACTCCTTTTCTGTGCTTGTACTCCACAGCCTAAAAAGGACTATGTGATGTTCAACCCATCTGTATTTGGAACAACACACATTTGTTTTCCTTTTCAACACAATGTTAATAACACAGCCTTTGTCAAATGAGCACAATGTGTTATAAAACAAATGAATGATCTGTGCACCAAAAGTGAAAGTAAAACGTTTCTTCACCACAAAAGGATTAGGTGGAGACGACGACTAGAAACAGGAAGAAGTTGAAAAAGTGCAGTAGAAATGAAAGTTGTGGAGGTCGGAGAGGTGGATGGGCGGAGACAGTTTTCTACTGTGAGTGAAGTTTTCATTTATAGCGCAAGTTTTCCTTATTTAAAGGATACAGCTGGTGTTTTACATTTCTTACCGTCAACAAATACTATGAAAATAACAAAATCAACAATGCGTTTGCTCTACTCCCGTTACTTTCCGACTTCCCACGTTCCGTTTTTAGCCGTCAACCCAGAAGTCATTGGCTCCAATTGTAAGCTAAAAACCTTGAAATACAGCTCACAAAGACATAGCTTACATTTTAAAAATCGCTAACTGTTACCACGAAAAGTCAGGCTGTTGTAGTTATTACCAAATCAAATTCAAATGGGAACAAATTCTTCATTACGCCGGGGACTATTTTCGGTGCTACGGAACTACTTTCCTGAGATGACAAACGTCTTTACAGCCGGCTTATTAAGTTGTTTGAGGAAAAAGTCGGCCGGCCCGGTGCATCGCGATGATGAAATATGCTGCCCAGAGCAATGGCATGGCTCTTTGACATGTTTTTAATCATTTTTTTTAATACAATGGAGTTCTATGGCTGCTGGGACATGGCTGCATTGGGCACCGGCTACATGGACGAGACTTGCTGGCAAAACAAAATCATTGCTGATTTTGTTATTTTCATAGGATTTGTTGACGGTAAGCAATACATTAAAAAACACCGGCCTTATCCTTTAACAGTGACCAAAACCATAACCGTGACCTTAATCAAATCGTTTTACTTGCCGAAACTTAACTGTTAGCGAACCTTTTCACACGATGAACAGGTGAACATGTTGAGTCCAATTCCTGCTGTTGTCACATGTTCCAATTTGCGGTGGATTTGTGTCTACAACACATAATCTGCATTTCAGTTTGTGCTCATTTCACAAAATTTTGAGACTGTGTAGCAATAAGAACATATGTTAAGGCATTATGTCGTGTTCCATCTGTTGAAAAGTGAGACGAATGTCTGTTGGCCCAAATTATACACATGGATGTATTGAACATGGCAGATCCTTTCACAGGATGCACCTGCTTTAACATCTTTCCAGTTTAGGGATCTTCTTATACCACCTACCTTTATTTACTGTCACTCTGCCTTACATTAAGTTAATACCACTTGATTACTGAAATGTCTTAAAATAAACTGAATTTTATAAACAAGTGAAAATATATCACACCGCTGGCATATATCTTCATTTGGTTCAATTTTAAGATTAATTTCAAAATTAAAAGATTTGTTAAAATTAATATTTTCTGCAACATACACCTTACTGCTATCATGTAGAATTATTATCATTATCATCATTATCTATTATCAAGTTGTGTAAAGTCTCATTTGTCTCTAAGCACAAATACATTTCACTTTCCCATTCAAACATGTTTGTATCTTTTTTTCAATATTATCCGTAATTTGCCTGCAGCCTCCTCTTTCTTATCCCCTGATTGCCAGCAGCACTCAGACTTAATAAGAATAAGAACAATATTATTATTATTGTTTTTAGAACAGTATTGAACTGTGTCTGTACCTAGGCACTTCTCCTGGGTCTAAATGGCCAACAGCCCCGAGGCAAAATAAGCTCAAAATTGGTTTCAAAATATCTCGTCTGACTTGCAGAAACTTTAATGCGGGGATATCAGTTTCCTCGGCTGCACCCCTTCGCCAAACCCTCAACTTGCCTCTTGCATCTCACTCTCCCTCAGGCTTTCTTCACCCCTTGAACCCTACATATATATATTTCTGTGAACTGTCCTGGAATATTGTGACTGATGGAAGAAACGCTCTGAATGTTTAGCTCTCTGCCTTTACTCCTTGTTGACAAATAGCTTCAGCCAGACCGTTCTTCAGCTGTTGCTACAAAGGTAAATCAAGGTGATTCACGTAAGAGCAGATGTTTGGGCAAATGGGACTATTAAATATTTAATGTGTGCATGTGAAAAAAAATGTAGATCATTACGGTTTGCTGGAAAAGGCATTAATATATGAATAACATCCAGGAGAATGTTCTTTACCATGATTATGGCTACAACGATGATGCAATATAGCCTGGTTCCAGACTCCAGATTTTGTGGAGTGATTCAGAGAGTCTGGTGTTTCCCTCCTCAACGGCTTGTTCTCGCTCGGACAAACAATTGAGCCAATCAGCGCCTTTATGGGCGGGACTAAAGTTTGGACCGTTCGTCCAACGGTTTTTCATTGACGTTTTGGCAGAATAGATTTGTTGAAATCATCAAAAATGATCAGCATGATTGGAACGTCTCTTTGACCGATCAGATTGCTTGGCTGAAATGAACAAATTGTATAATAATTTACAATTTGGGGCTTTTAGCTGACACTTATCCAGAGTGACTTACAGTGATTGCATTGAAGTGTACAGGACATTCAACAGGAGACACAGATATTGATGGACACACACACCCCTGTTGTGGGGATCAAACACTGTTATGGCTCGGTTTCTCAATCACTCACTCAATCACAATCAGACTAAAGATACTCTTGAAAAAATAAGTGACTATGTTGAGTTACTTATATACATCTTTGAAAGGAAAAACATGACAATTGTTAGATTGTAGACACAATTTCTGAGTTCTGGAGGCAAAGTAATCCAAAAGTAACTGAAACTAACCAGTTTGCATCACTAGAACTGGGTAATCCAACAAGTTGCATTACTGGTGATAATCATTAGTACAACACCAGAGCAGATCCTCTAAGCTTAACTTTCCGACAATGCTGAGACAAACCTAAGCTAAAAGAAAAAGATCTCAACAATTTGAATAACTTAAGGTGCATTTGATTTCATATGCCAGACGTTCAAACAACCTCAGAAGCACAAAGATTGTTTTTTAAGATAAGAATAATCATGTGCTCCTCATTTAAACCTATTCCACTGATGTTTTGTCAGTGCCTGACTACACAGGACACACACACACACACACATGCACACTCACACACACAGGACCAGCCCACCGTCTTATAATGCTGACCATTGAACAGCTCTACTACAGCATCAGGTGATGAGGTGCCTTGCTCAAGGGAAGACTGGGCAATGAGGAGATTTCCCAGGCAGTCCAGGGATTTGAACCTGCATCCTTCTGGTAACAAACTGGCTTCTCCAACGCTAGTCTTTCCACTCCAACAACACCCAGCGTGTTTACATTCACACTAATAAACCGATCATAGACAATTCCCAGATTATTCAAGTGTTCATGTAAACAGCATGGTGCCATTTCCTTAATCGGATAAAAGCTGTTATCGCATTATGAGAAACCCCATTAACACAGCTAGGTGTTTGACCAATCTTTACAATTATTCCACACACGTTTACCCTTAGTCTGATTTCTTTCAGATTTTTACATCTGTACGAGAGCAAACAAAACCGATAGAGAACAGCGTCTCCAGAAGCAGTAAGAGCGTACAGTATAGTAAGTAATGAGACAGAAACCTGACCATATGTCAGGTCCTGTCCTGACCCTGACCAAATAAGCTACGTTCAAAATCCTACACAACTGGCAGGAAGTTAAGAGTTTTACTTAACTTCCTTAAGGAAAGAAATCCAACTATGAATCATGTAAACCGGGGTATTCTCATTTTCCTTTATCACATTACGTGCATGGAAACGCGTCAATCAAATTATTGCCATAACCTGATTATTCCCATTTATTGGTGTGCATTAGGGACGCAAATTTTAATCAATTTCCTTAAGCGACCGTCAGTCACTTTAACGACCAATTAATCGATGAATCATTATCTTTTGACATAGAAAACAGAAAATACAAAATGTGTGTTTTTACACCTGTCTTTAGGCCTACTCAACAAGTTAGTCAACCAAGCAAAACTAAAAAGATCTTCCTGCATTAATTCGGTCATTGTGCTTGTAGACGTGCTGTATTTCAACATTGTATTACAATGTTTACAATGAATACTGTTGTCTTTTTAGGTGTAATTCTCCTTCACTGGACTTTTCACCCGCTTGCTTGGCTTTCTTCTTCCTCTGTATAAGCGGTGAAGTTAAATTGTGCCCTCATGGTGGTAAATCATTTCAGCAGAAAATGAGAAATAGTACATAGCCTACATTGTTGATTAATCAGTTAATATATGCTTGGACACAAACTATTTGAAACACTCCCCTCTGGTAGGAGGCTGCGGTCCATCAGGACCAAAACCTCACGCCACAAGAACAGTTTCTTCCCGTCTGCAGCTGGCCTCATCAACAAGGCCCGGGACCCCCACTGACACAGTCCCTTATCCCCCCCCCCCATACCTTTGCACATTCTTGGAAAAAATTTTGCACATACCTGTACAAACTGTACATTTCATTCACTTGGAAAAAAAAAACAGTTATATTGTTATATTGCACATATATATTTGTACATATTTTTATTTCTTATTTCTTATTATATTTTTTATTACATTTTTAATTGTATTATTATTATTTTATTTTATTTTATTATTTTTATGTTATTGTATGCACCTCCATGCCAAAGCAAATTCCTTGTACTGTGAAAACTTACTTGGCAATAAACTCTATTCTGATTCTGATTCTGATTCTGATTGATCAATCAAATTCTTGACGGCGATTAATCGATTATCGATTAATCATTAACATACCTAGTCTGCATGTAAACACTCACACTGTGTCACAGAACTTTCTTCCACTTTCCATTTCGTAACATTTTCCCCACGGTGGCTGCCTCATTTCAGAATGAAACTGAAAAAATGTATTTAGTCTGAACATATAGCCAACGCTCATATCCAGAGCGACATGCAATAAGTGGAAAAAGAACAATAAGTCAACATCTATTAATCCCTGCAGAGTGAATGAAAATGGCCGATCCAAACAGCCCCGAGGCTTTACGAAGACGGGGAATAACATTTCTGGGAGAGAATAACGTTTCTTTATCTTTGCGGGTTACATATAAACCTGCCTTTCCTATTTTCCCTGCAACCCCTGTTATCTTTATCAAATATTACTATCCAATACCCTTAGACTTCCCTGGGCCAGGCATGTGGCTGAATAAACCAAATCCCCAGAGTGTATGACAGTTTATATTAAACCAGGTATCCAACATGGGAAACTGAACCTCTTCACAGGTAAATCCCCCCCCCCCCCCGTTTACATATTTAGGTTTGGAAAGGTTCGGCGATTGTAATCCAGGTAAAAAAAAATGTCCTGTGACACCTGATCTTTGTTCTACAGTCTGTCACACACTGGCAGGCCAACCGACCCCAACAGAAGCAGCTTCAAGCGAACAAAGGGAATGCAAACAGCAGTAAAAGGCAGCCGTTCTCTTCCAGCCCTCTGAGTTCAACCTGTTCAAATAATTCCCTTCCCGGAGAGCTACTTGGAAACGTTCGTTCTGCTGATTCAGGTGTTTTGAGGAGGATCTCAGTGGGAAAAGGTCAGACTCTAATTGTAATGCAGTGGTGTGTGATCACACACTCTCGTTGCTCATATCTCTGCGATATATGAAAGTAGAGTGCATCAGCTGCAGATTACGGTGCCGCTGCTGAACGCAATTCATCACAGGTTATCCTTCCACCACAACACTGCAGTTATGATGCTCTGTGTGCTATAATGCTCTACGTGCTTGTGTGTGTATTTGTGCTTGTGTGCGTGTGTGTATGAATTATGTGTGTTTCTGTGACAAAGTGGGAGAGACTGAAGTAGCAGCTATACACACTGTCTGAACACCTGCATGCGTGTGTGTGTGTGTGTGTGTCTGTGTGCAAGCAGCCAATTTTGTGAAATGATGTCTTAAAATGCAAATAACGTGCTTGGTGCACAAAAAAGTGAGAGAAATCTGTTTCCCCACCTTGAAAGGATTAAATGAGGGAGACACGACTAGAAACGGGAAGTAGTTTGACATTGAAATAGTGTGGAGGAAAGTAAAGGTGTGGATGTCGGGGGGGGGGGGGGGGGGGGGGGGGGGGTACATGTATCTTCAACTCTGACGAGCTGGGTTCAGTTTCTACTTTGAGTGGAGTAGTTTTCATTTTCAGTTTTTCTTTTTTTTTTATGCCTGACCAAAACCTTACCCAATGACCTAATTGTTTTACTTGCCTAAACATAACCTTAGCCAAGATTTACCTCCCTAAATTTAACAGGTTGCTAATCTTTTCATGTGATGAACAGGTGAAAATGTGTTTCCAATTTGTGCTGTCGTCACATAATCTAATTAGTGGTGGAGGAATGTATTCTTTGCTTAATTTGTAACACATAATTAACTTTAGTTAACTTTAACTATTTTTTTTTGTTGCCTAACCCTAACCCTGAGCCTAACCCTAAAGGTTAGGGTTAGCGAGCGAGGTGCAGTCTATTTACGGTGGATGGCCAGTGCCAAACCTGGATAGCTCTGATAAAAAGCCTTTCTGTTCTTTGAATCAGTTGCGGTCAGAGCTCTGGGTAAACATCTACACACAACCAACCTAACCCTAAACCCTAACCCTAAGTATTAGTTGCATAAACCTAACCCTAACCCTGATTTAGGTTGTTTTAGTTGCCTAACCTTAACCCTAGCCTTAACTGAAGTTTTTTACTTGCTTTAACTGACGAACATGTGAAAATAGTGTGTCCAATTCACAACACGACATATTATCTCAGAGTTTGTGGTCATTTCACGACATTTTGTGTGACTGTGTTGGTGCAAGACATAACCACTTTAGCTTCCATGTGATTCCATACCTTGATAAGTACCTCCCGGAGCTGGCGTTACTCTGCTGTACATCCATACAGTTGGTAGTCCCAGGTATGAGCGCCAGGGCCGGATCCTCTTGGGCGGCGGCGCCCACGGCCCGCGCCACCAGCTCAAGAGCGTCCTGGACGTAGTGATCCAGAGTCGGGGAGCCCATCACCCCGTGGGCCAGGAGCCCCAGGGGCAGACCCTCTGTTCTCAGCTCAGCCACGTTCTGGCTGTCCCCCAGGACCCAGTGGAAGTCTGGGAGCAGCATCCGGGTGGCCAGCGTCCAGAGGCGACGCACCTCGCGGATCTCGCACCCAAAGGTCACCACCCCCGTCGTGGTCGCGGGTTCTCTCAGGGCCTCGAGGTGCCGCATGAGAGCCTGCTGCTGGTCCGATTTAGAGGAGGAAGAGGACGAGGACGAGGAGGAGGAGGAAGCAGCAGAGGATGAGGCAGCGGAGGAGAAATAGGGTAAAGACGACGAAGACAACGATGATGACGATGATGCCTCTGCTCCCGTCGCGACCCCTGGTGACGCCACCGCCGAGGACGATAACGACGATGAAGACGGCGGCGAAGACGCGGCGGCGGCGGTCAGGTTGACCAGCGTCCCCAGGTGGAAGCGGGTGTTGTTCTTGATGAGGACGAGGAAGTCAGCGATGTCCCATTCCTGGCAGAGCAGAACGCTGATGTCCCACCAGCCATTCATCATCAGCAGCGAGTAGAGGAGCCGGGACGGGGGGGCCTCCACCGTCCGCATGGCCATTTGGAAATGGAGGGGATTCTATGAGGAGAGGGAATTTGGGGAAAAAGGGATGTAGCAGATGTGGTGGGGGGAGGAGGGGTGAGGTGTATTTTGGAGAGAGAGAGAGAAAGAGCAGGAGCTTAGAAAGGAGTGGTGAGGAGGGTGAAAGGGGGAGATGGAGAAACAGAGAGGGTGAGGTGAGAATGAGATGTGTTTGGGAAAGAGGAGAGAGGAAAGAGTGGGAGAGAGGAGATAGGTGAGGAAGATTTAGGGGAAGTAAGAGAGGGATGGAAGAGTGATGGGGAGAGAAGGCAGGGAAGGGAATTGGAGAAGATGGGATAGATAAGAAAGAGTAGGAGCGGAAAAAGGTGGTAAAGGTGGGAAATTTAAGGGTGGTGGGAGTGGGAAAAAAGCAGCGATGAGTGGAGGAGAGAGGGTTAGTGAGGATGAGTTGGATTTCAGGGAGTTCAGAGAGAGAGAGATAGGAGGATAAAATGAGAGGGGAGAGAAGAAAAGAAGGCAAAAAGAGGGATAGACAGTGAAGGAGATGAGGTTGTGCAAGGGTAAGGAAGAAGAGAGATGGTGGAGAGAAGAGAGGATGGCAGGATGAGGGAGCAGAGCGGGGTAAAAGGGGAAAGAAGAAGGCGGAGGAGGAGAAGTAGATGAAGGAGAGAGAAAGAAAATTGAGAGATTGAGAGAGATAAATGTAGTAGGAGATGATGGGGCAGACAGTATGGGAAGATATGGGTTGAAAGAAAGAAAGAAAGAAAGAAAGAAAGAAAGAGAGACTGGTTAAAAAAAATCCGGCAGTAGAATTACTCCCTATCTTAGAACTCAATTTGTTCCTTAAGAACAAACACAGTCTGTTGAACATAATGGATTTCAGCCTCCACTGCCTCACCTGCTCCCATGAATATCATTATACACATCATGAGGAATACAGTGTATCTTTATGCGTGTGGGTATACGGACATCTTGTATGGACAGACTTAACCCAAAGAAACACAATGCAAAAGGCTCTCAGACACTCATGTTTCCCTCTCAACGAAATCTAAGCCGCAGTTGTGATTCATGATTCATGAATTCATCAACTGATTGATGAAGGGCCAGATAGATCAATCAGTAGAGCAAGGGTTCAAGGGTTTGATTCCCACTGGGGCCACACATGCTAACAAGTTACACTCGGCAAACCTAGATCAGCCGGACCGGGAATGCCGCCTGTGGGGAACACTGTCTGTCAGGAAGTGAAACATTTTAATTTCAATAGGATTCATTACTTGTCCTTTCCTACAGTGACAGCAGTGTCCAGGAGAATCCAATGGTAAACAGGGACAATATGCCAGTCTCTGCACTGCACTCATGTTAACTCTCTATCCGAGTGTTGAGCAGTTTGACACATCTCCGATTAAAAAAGTGTTACTGCAAATCCCGTTACTAACACAGGTGAGTTTGGAGCGAATTGTGGAACGTAAAGTTTCCCTTTCATTTTCACAACAGGAGACTCTGTTGGATTGAGTTCAAGTTCTACTGATCTGCTGGCTGGTGCATCGCCAAATGACAGACGTGCCATGATGTACACATCAGGCGCATTAGAGAGATTTAGATCAATTTCTGTATATTGACCATACATTGATTGATTTTTGTGGCAGCTGTGGCGATATTGTAGCAGTGCGCCACATAGGCGGTGCACCTATGTATGGGAAAGTCGTGCATGCGCGTTTCAACAATGGGGAGTCAGTCAGTCAGTCAGTCAGTCAGTCAGTCAGTCAGTTTGTCAATCAATCAGTCAATTAGTCAGTCAGTCAGTCAGTCAGTCAGTTAGTCAGTTAGTGACACATACTCATCATCTGTTCAGACTGGCCTTTGTTTAGCCCCTGTGTCTGTAATTCTGTGATTTTATGTCTTTTGTTTTATTGTTTTTTATTGTAACCTGGTCTTATTTTAACTATTTTGCTCTTGTAAAACACTTTGTGACTTTGCTCTGTGAAAGGTGTATATATAAAGGTGTATCTATATAAATAAACCTGACTTACTTACTCACTTACTTACTTACTTACAAATACTAGTATCCAGCAAATGTCCTAATGTACTAATACTAGCATCCAGCAAATGTCAAATGTTCATGCCATATATCAAAATGAGAAGCTTGAAATATCAAAAACCTATTTCTGCATTACCTTTACCAAATGTATAGATCCTGACAGATATTATTTACATTTACATCTACACACATTATGGTGTGAGCATGCACCATGATGTCGTCATTTTCAAATACACAGAATCTCACACAACCACCGCTTGTTTTATATAAGTGGGTGAGCGCTTGCAGAAGCCTAGCTCAGTAGTGAGGGAGTAAAGGCTGCAGGTTTGCTATTGGAGTAGTAAGCGGGCACTTTCTGTCACCGATGATTTAAATTAGGCCTATAGCACCTTCAGAAGGGAACAACAATAAATTCTGTTATCTCCCTCTAAACCATTCTCAGTCCTGATCAGACCTGGGCACACCTGCACTATGCATACAAAACACCTTTACAGGCTTATGCTTAACCACAAGTTCACAGATATTTTTCAAATTTGACGTAATCTTCTCACCAATATTTAAAGGTGAAATCAACTAGGGTCAGTTGTATGTGCTTCTCCTGTTTCATCTGAATATATTACTAAATGAAATACATCAAACTGCAAAAAAAATCAAGGAATACTAAGCTGATGAAAAGTTTTTTTAGAGGATGTTTAGTGATCATGAGCTGCCAAATCCACTTTTGTGTACCTTGCTCGTTCGCACGCACACACACACACACACACCACACACACACACACCACACACACACCACACACACACACACACACACACTTCAAAGGCCCTCAGCAATTCTAATGTTTAATTGATCCTACAACTTTTACACAAGCTTTGCACTAAAAGTCCATTAGACCAAACTATTGGTTCATTTATTTTTTTTCATTTATCTCATTAATCACTTTACCCATCACTTATTACGCATGCAAATTGGACAATCATTATTCATCTCCATAATCTGCTGATTGGATACGGGGATAGATTATTGCTGCAAGAGAAACACAGACAGGAGCAATAATGCATGTTTTATTTCAGATCTGGACCTCCTCTTGCCTGGTGTCCAGCCCCCATGAATCGCAGTCTTTAGCACTTTTTTAATTTGCACGATGATTCATAGCGGTCTGGACCAAGCCTATCCACCGGCAGTTAATTTGACTGGATGGTCGATGTAGGCGGGACAAACCTACTTATGACGAGCGTTACGGAGCGGCAACAACCACCATAGGAGTTGGATGATACCAAGCTAGATTTAGCGATTTCGTCAGTCCTTAAAAAACTTAATGGCATCGATGAATTAAAACAGGAAC
The DNA here is from genome assembly GCF_046629955.1 of Centroberyx affinis. Classification (NCBI taxonomy): domain Eukaryota; kingdom Metazoa; phylum Chordata; class Actinopteri; order Beryciformes; family Berycidae; genus Centroberyx; species Centroberyx affinis. Next base: position 85,422 of record NW_027280916.1, on the reverse strand, counting down.
AATCAGCTGATCAAAAACTGGGAAGTGAACACCGACTGTTGTTGCTCTGAGGCATTTCCAGGTTACGTCAATCTGCTTTACTATTGTGATTGGTCAAAGATTTTAATAACAGACAACTAACGCCAACCAATCAGTCGGGGTGAGAAAGTACGTCAGCTGTGGATTGGTTTGACCAGACCGCTATGAATAATCATGCAAATTCAAAAAGTGAAAGGCAAGAGCTCCTCTGTTTCAGGGTGAGGAATGGTAATTCGGTCCGCGGGGCGTCCCGACTCTCACCCCCTCTCTCATCCCCCTGGAGGGTCAGGGATTTGTTCTCAGCTGCAGCACTTCTGCATCATGTCCACACACACCCACACCCACACCCCCCCCCCCCCACACACACACACACACACACTGTGATCCCTCTAAATCTGGAACCCTCTCTTTGTTCCCCATGTAAAAAGAAAATCACAAGGACTCACTGCCCACTGTCTCATATAAGGAAAGAGATCTACTGCTTTCGATGCACAGCAAATCCCATCTCTTTTATCACTGTCCTCTCTCCCAACAATTTGGAGTTTTTCTGTGATTTCCCGAGCCAAAAATGTGCTTGCTGTGGGTTTTTATGCCGAGAAACCCGCAACATTCTCCTTTACTTGTGGTAAAAGTGCAGGGACTGGCAAAATCACAAGCCGGTGGACGAGTCACACTAAGTTGTAATGATTTGCTTATTGATCTGGTCTTTGATTAGATGATTCATTGTGGTAAAATTGTGGAAATGTATTAAAATTGGGATTCTGGTAATTTCTTATAAGATTAAAGAGGTTTTCTGTGGGGAAAACATAATGGGGAACTGTCAAACAGCATGCCCTTGCAATATTTTACAGAGAACTGTTGATTTGGCAAAATGGGATATCTTGCGAATCTTGCAAAATTGTAAATTCCTGGAGGGTCTGACTATTGTTGCTTCCACAGTGAGAAATCCCAGTGGCCCCAGCCCCGAACTCCACACAGGCCCGCTCATAGCTGTTAGCCCTTCATCCGTTTGGCCTCCTTATGTCACCACCAAACTTATTTATTAAGGCACAAGGGACAATTCCATTAACTCCTCCAGAGTCAGCAAAGTGCCGTCTTTCATCTATTATCCCTGGATTGCTGCTGAGGACATAATCACAGATTTACTGCAATGTTTGCCTTAATCAGCTTAATCTACAGGTTCATTTACATAGACTGTATATTGATGTACAGTATATACACAGTGTTAATTCATCCATAGTACATATAGTAAAAGAAAGAAAATCCAGGCTTAGAATGTGTGTATGCGTATTAGGGATGGGACAATAACCGGTATTGTTATATCGGCTGAATAACAAACCCAAAAGTACAATATTTTACATAAATAATTTACATATGTTATAAAGTCTTACATTAAAACATGTTTAAAAAAGAGAAATGTCTTGTGATTGGTATGATAAATTAGTTTTTAAGTCATTGAAGCATATTACATTGCTGTTTTTAAAATTCTCATTTTTTTTAACAGTTATCAAGATAATATCGTATATCGAGATAATTCTGAATAATCCTACTATGAGATTTTCATATCGGCACAGGCCTGATGTGTGTGTGTGTGTGTGTGTGTGTGTGTGTGTTGTTGTTGTTGTTCTTCTCAGTGCAAATATTCCTGTGACAAAAAACAAGGCAAAAGTGATTTTCTTCCCTCTCCACACTCTGAGATTCAAAGAAAAATCAATGCCACATAATTACATACGATTCCACAGAAATCTAAGCAGCAACAGCGGTTAATCCTGTCCATTGATTGTCTTAAGCCCCCTGCCAGAGTTGAGGTCAATTCACTTTGTATTGAATCAATTCAAGAAAATAAATTTACAGATGCAGTGTGTTAAGTGTTTAGCAAAGTACCGCCGCTGGTGGAAGTTTGTGCGGCCGTGTTTTCTTTGATTTTGTTGCTCGCTGTCTATTGATCATCTTTGTGCAGTTCAGCCTTGAGGATTCAGCCTGTACCGCCTCGGATATTTGATATTTGAGCAGGCATCTGAAGGGGCTGATAGTTAGTTATCCACACACTCTGGGTGTATTTCTGCACAGAGGTGGAAAGTAACTAAGTACATTTACTCAGTTAATATACTTAAGTACAATTTTGAGGTGCTATTTCCAATTCGTGAGACTATATAACTTTTCCTCCACTACATTTCAGAGGGAAATCTTCTTCTTTTTCCTCCTCTACATTTATCTGACGGCTGGAGTTACTAGTTACTTTGCAGAATAAGGTTTTACACGCAAAACATACGATAAGCTCATAAAATATGTTGCATTGTTAAGAGTTTAAACTCCCCAACAGTATATGGAGCAGTTAGACCGACAACATTAAAATACTTCTTACAGGTTCATGCTTCAATAATTTAACACTCTAAAAGAACGAGGACTTTTACTTTTCATACTTCAGTAGATTTTACTGCTAATACTTCTATACTTTAAGTAAAATTTTAAATGCAGGACTTTTACTTTCAATTAAGTATTTTTCCATTATGGTATTGCTACTTTTACTTAAGTAAAGGATTTGAGTATGTTTTCCACCGCAGCATGTTACCAATTTCAATACATATGCTTCTTCCCTCTGCCTGCTTGAAAAATTCTTATCTGTGTTCATGCACACGACTGAGATACCTATTCCTTTACATGCAGTATCTTCTATGTGATAAATGGTAACAGCACACATTTGCATATTCCACAGTCCAGAATCCCATCTGTACATATGTTACCTTCATCTGGAAAATTTTACTAGGTTATACCTAATGATGCACTTCTGCACGGTCTGCACATATTTCATATTTCATACACGCCACCTCCAGCTGTAAATCAGATAATGTGAATAGCTGAAGTGCATATTTTCATGCCTCGACACATTTGTTCTCCCACAAC